>NC_061513.1:182587328-182652587 GCF_022539505.1 Lolium rigidum | reverse complement strand
GAGGACCCTCGAGACGAAGGAGTTGGCGATGCGCCGAGATTTGTTTGTGTTGAACGTTGGTTGTTGTTTATTCCATAAACCCTAGATACATATTTATAGTCCAAGGGACTTTCTAATTCGGGCGTGCACCCAACCGTGCACGGGTAAAACTCTAACTCCTAATCGATACGTAATCTAATATGTTACATGATACAAGGGCAAACTAGCCCAAACTTTGCATGTAAGGCCGATTCACGTATTTCTTCTATATATATTCTTCAAGTCCATCTTGATCGCGGCCCACCTCTGACTCGGTCAAATTCTGGTGATAACACATGCCCCCCTGGTTTTGGAAATGATATTTCCAAAATCATTACGCTTTTCTTTCGTCGGGTCATGTCGTGGTAGAGCAGAAACCCGCCGCAGAATCCTCATCATGATGCCTTGCCCCCTCCACTTCTCCACGTGGCCGCAAAATTTTCCTGTTGGGCAACATCTCCTCGGAAACTGCTGTGGCATTGAATCTCCCTCATATCCCTTTTATTTAACCGTTCTAAACAGCTTGCTCCTCCTTCGTCCTCCTCGCATTAGCACCAAAAACCCTCCTGTACCACCATGTCTTCTTCCTCCTCCTCCGAGCTTTCCTACGGGTCCTCCTCCTCCCGCGAGACGCCGCCGGACATCCGTGCCCCAGAAGAATGGGACGAGGAGAGCCACGCCTCCTCCATCTGGTCCGAGGACGACAGTCCTTGACCAGCGGGGATGAAGATCTTCGGTTCCTCGCCGACGAGGAGCCAGAGTCGGAAAGCGAGGACGACCGGTTCCCCGGGACGGCTGCCCCACCTCTCGAAGAGGAAAAGGAAGACGATGACGGCGACGACGACTCCCTCGAGGGCTACCCGCCGCGAAACGCCTCCGCATGTGGTGGGACGACGACAGCAAGCGACGATGAAGACGGGGATGAAGCTCCCGTAGAGGGCTACGGGAGTAGCGACGAGGAGCCCATCGGCAGCAGTGCCGATGAGAGTTCCGAGGATGACGACGAGGGCAGCGATGGCCCGTAGATTAGGATCTACTAGCATAGGCCTAGCAGTAGTAGATTGGTCAATAGACCCTTCTTTTGTTCTTCCTTCTTTGAGCAATCGGCTCTTTCTTTGTAAGAAATCCTGTTTATGAATGAAGAAGTTTCTCCAATCTGACTTTGCTGATTTCTTTTAAACCGATTCTCAATGAGCCGATGGCGACGCATCAGTCTCTCATAATCCGCCCTTTCTTTCTTCGACCACAGGGTGACTGCAATCTTGGTCAAAACTCAAAAAGCCGATGTCAGCGCATCAAGTCTTCATGAAATATCCTTCATCCTTTCGAATAATGAATTTGAGTTCCGCCAGATCACCACCCTTGACGCAAATCGCGGCACAGGACTAGCCGATGGCCACTCAATCGGCTTTCAAAAACAGAGCATCCACCAAGCCAGCTGCCCCCCGAGTCTCAGTCAAGGCGAAACAGAGACAAGGGCATGCCATTCAGACAAATGGACCTGGGCTAGATCATGTCCGAGAGAACTATCATGCAGCAGCCAGCCCGATTCCCAACAAAATCGGATCTCCGGAGTGCGAGAACCTTCGAGGGTGAGCTGCCCCCCGATCTTTTTCAGTCCGCTTCTTTGTCTTTGCAGGCCAGATCGGCTCCTTTCCTTTGGTGGATCTGAGGCAACCCACCCTTAGCCTGATCTGCACGTCCATGCTTCTCTTGGCATTGTTCTTGAAGAGAAGATCTGAGCCCTTAAACCACTCCATTGAGGAGTTTCTCCATTAGAGTCTCTCTTCGTGGCCCACTTCCTTAACCTTAAGACGATGTCTGCTGCATCGGCTGTGCTTAAATTTTTTTGATTTTTTCGGCCGATTTATGTATCGGCCCCCATACTCCAATACCCATCATCAAGGAATATCTCGGGTGTATCGGCCCCCATACTCCAATACCCATCATCAAGGAATATCTCGGGCTGCTGGTCGTTTGCAAGATACTCCTACTTCATATCCTCGTGTTTTATCCACCTAGGTGCTCCCCCGAGCCGATTCTGTCAAAAGACTTGATGGTATCGGCTCTTTAGGTAATCCATGCTAGATCAAACGTTGAACCCAGGCAGAATGGATGGTGAGGATAAATTTTGGCCGATTGCTGGAATCGGCCTCTACGTTGCTTGCTCGATGAAGGTTTTGTAATGTTCCTCCATAAATTTTTTGGGGCCGATCACAAGGATCAGCCTCGCCATGTTTGTTCATTGGTTTGTTCTTGCTACTCGTTCAGGCCGGTAGATAAAACCAGCCCAATCTCTGACTTTATCATGTTGGTGCGCTTGCTGTCGTCCACCTTGAGTGCATCGTGTGAACGTGGAGCACCAAGCTTCGTCGGAAGGACGAGCACCATGTTTGTGCCAGCCGATGTTTCGTCATCGGCTTTCCTTTGCTTGGGGCGCCACTCCATTTTCCGTGGACGACCCTCTTCATCCAGGGGTGCGCTGAACTTTTTGCAGCCGGATCAGGTCGTGCCTTCCTCGGTGTATGCAAGTATAGCCTTTCGGCTTCCTCCGGAGCCGCGCAATCGCTGAACCCTCGCGCTTACGGGAACGGCTGAGCCCATCGAGGCACCACCTTGGCCGGTGGTGCACTGTCTTCTTCTTCCCCCTCGTCTTCGAATCCTCGAAATCTTCTAACCGAGGGACTCAAGACGTTTGCTTTGTGGCGGGAGAGGCCCTAGGGCGCTTGAACACGGACACGTTGGCTGTCTCCTTCTTCTTCGTGTTGCATTCGGGCAGTGCCGATTGTGGGCAATCGGCTCATTCACGAATCCCAGCGGTGTAACCGAAGAAGGGGCGTCCCGGTGCCTCATCCACATCGTCTCTTTCCTCGACTTTTCCCACGGCGTGAGCGCTCGTATCGCTCCTCGTCGTGATCATGCCGACGATGTCTCCTGTCGTCCCTAGCCGGACGATCTTCTTCATCATCAGTCGTTGTATCGCCGAGGCGTTGGTCATGCTCGACTCACATACTTGTTGAGGAGGTGATCGAGAGAGAGGTCAGCTGATATCTTATGTTCTTCCACTTCTCCCTCGTGACGTAGCGCTTGCCTGCCTTGGCCGGAGGCGTTCGCGTGGAAGCGGCTTCCTGTGTGTCTTTGCTATGAAGGCGGCTGCCACTCATCTCCGTCCTTACCGAGGGGTGGTGCCCGGAGTCCCTACCACGTTGACGTCGCTGGTGAGGATCTTGGGTGGCACCCTTCAAGGTAAGTAACGCCCTGCATGTTAATGGTGGACGCGGTCGTGGGTACTCTGGTGCTGCCAATGCGCCGCCGCGGCGGACGGGCGCAGGGGGCCGCACTTTCATGTGAGAACCCCTTTCCACTTGATGCCATGTGAGAGGGATGCTGCCCGGAAAGAGGCCGAGGTAGGTTCGGCTGCGAGGGTTGCCTTGGTCTCGTCATGTTTCTTCTTGAGCTCATCGAGGCGGATCCTCGTGCCCGGCGGGAGTGCTTTCCGCCCTCTCGGATCCGCAGGTGGCGATGATGGTGGATGTCGAAGGTCGTCCCCGGCGTGCGCGGGCAAGTGTGTTGGCGTCGAAGAGCCCACTTGCGGCGCGGGCGTGTGGCCCGGCAGCACGGTGGGCCGGGAACAACTAGGGGCTGCCCGGGCGGCCCCAGGTCCACTCGGAGGCGACGGCCCGCAGAGCCTCCTTTGGTCCCACGTCCGATGCTATCGCTAGGGCGTGCCACACTGACCTATACCCACGGTGGGGAGAGGGTGTTGGATGATGCCTGCGCTTGGTTTCCTGCATGGCATACACGTAAACATTAAATACGAGCCTCGATCGGCTCTGTGTTATCCTCGTGAATCGGCTCAAAGAGCCGATCTCACTCATGATTCGTACAAGGTGTCCCGAACATATGGTGGTCCTGCTTGATCAAGATAAAGCTAATGAGATCTACGACGATTTAGGGTTTTCACCGCATAATCGGATCATCCCTACTCACGATTGGGCCTCGCGCTCGTGCACGGTGACCCGTCCGCCGATCCTAGACAGGGCCTAAAAACCAACACGAGGTTGATCCGGAACATCCTGTCTAGGCCTAGCAAACCTCACCCTACAGCCGCTGGATCCTCCAACCTTGTACAGGCCTAACTATTACGGATGTTAAACTAATCCTTGCGGGAACAAGGAGCAATCGTAACGGATCGGATCTACTAAACTATGATCCAAGCGAGGTGCCGCCCTGACAACTCCAAGGCAGAGTGTGGGTAGGCGGCTCAGATGTATAAGGGTTGTACTCAATGGCCGCATATGATACGTAAGAACAATGCTAACCCTAACACATCTAAGAAAAACCACGTTGCTCGCCATCCACGCTATAAAGCTGTTATCGCTGATAAACTCACGCGAGCAAGTCCGTTTCCGAGTGCAATCGAATTGACAACTCCGTTGTTAAGGCTTCCAAGTGTTCTTTGTCTCCCCTTGTGTCGAATCAATAAATTGGGTAATACTTCCCTCGAAGACTGTTGCGATCCCCTATACTTGTGGGTCATCACTCACTCACTTGTGGTAGACTTTGAGGCAGCCTCCAAACCTTCACAATCTTTTCAGGAGCAAATCCACAACCCAGATGCTTCCGGACTTCTTTTGCCCACCTAGGGTTTCCAAGGAACCCTAGAGAGCAGGTATCTCGATAATACAATGGGGAACAAGATTTGGCTTGGTGGAACTATAGATCAAGACCTCCTCTATCTTTTCCTCGGAGGGATTCGAGTTTGGGTGGAGGAGGAGGGAGATCTGAGGCTTTTGGTGTTTCTATCAATGGAGTATGAGAGAGAGAGAGCTCAAGAACAATTTGTAATGTAGTGCCTACGTGTTCTGAGCTAGGTGAAGGGGTATTTATATGTCTTCACGAAATCCAACCGTTGTGACTTGTTCAGCTCAGGAAACAGTCAAGGGAGCCGGTCTGCCGGGCCTGGGGCCGGGCCATCCGGCGTAGGGGTCGGTGCCGCCGTGCCACACGCCGGACCATCTGGCTGGAACCGGATCGTGCATTGGGCCAGAACCGGGCGGCTTATGGACTTACAAAACATGTGCTCCGGATGTCACCGGTGCAGGAGCCGGACTGCGCCGAGTGGTCCGGTGCTGGGGCCGGTGCCACCGGGCCACGAGCCGGACCATCCGGCAGGAACCGGACCGTGTGCCGGGCCAGAACCGGGCCATCTTCTGGACTTACAAAACATGTGCCCCGGATTTCACCGGTGCCAGGGCCGGTCGGCGTCGGGCCAGCCGGTGCCACGGCCGGTGCCGCCGGGCCACATGCCGGCCAGAGGCTGAAATGTTGTTCCTTATTTTTGTCGAAGTGGGGGGTCTCCCTTTACCTTCTTGTTCCATTGATACACCATTATGCCTGTTAGACTAATACCTGAGAATAATCTTATAGGCATGTATTAGTCCGATTACTATAGCAACGATGTCATTGTTACCAAAATAATGGATAAGGGTAAAATAGCCTTACAACTTCGTCCTATGGCATGCCTAGCCAGGGAACCCCATTGACCGTGTCAACCTTCATCGACACACCAACGGCCACCTCGAATGAAGAAAAGCTCCATCAATATCTACTGCCGATGGACGTAGAGATTATGTTGCAGATTCCTTTGAGCAACAGACGGTCATTTGACATCTGGGCATGGCTCTACGACCGCAGAGGTTTTTTCTTTGAGAGGTCAGCTTACCGTATGTTGGTTTTCACAAGGGAGAGGAAAGAGGCTTGGCTAGAGGGACGAGCAGGTGCCTCGAATGGAGAGCAGACTGAAAAGCAGTGGAGCAGTCTATGGCATACTAAAGTACCTTCTAAAGAGAATATGTTCTTGTGGCCTCAGAAACTATCATAGAATGGCGAATGATGATCGTTGCCAGCTATGCGGAGCAGCGGATTCATGGCGACACACGCTCTTAGATTGCACCATGTATAGGTGCGTCTGGGATCTAGTCGACAATGACATAACCGAACATTTGTGCGGTTCAGATGAAGGAGATGCAATTTTGTGGCTTGCGAACCTGATGCAGACACTAAAATTTGATGATCGGGCAATGGTTTTTGTGACTTTGTGGTCCATTTGTCCTGCGAGAAGAAATGCAATCCATGAGCAACACTACCAAAGCCCACTGTCAACGTTTAGCTTTGTTCAGAGCTTCATCAATGATCTGAAGTTGACCAACAACACTAGTAAGAAGAAACCGGTAGAACCTGCTGTTCGGGACGAGCCGGTATTGATCCTTCCACCACAAAGCATGATCAATATAAAGTTGCCGCGGCTATGAGCAAGAGAACCGCCCGGCGTGCGGTGGCGGCGGTGGCGAGGAGTGATGGCGGCGTGTTTGCAGGAGCCTCAGCGGTGGTCTTCCCAGGCAAACCGAAGCGGAGACACTGGAGGCCGGCTGAAAGGATCGTATGGCACCTAGAGGGGGGGGTGAATAGGTGCTTCATCAAATTTTAATAATTTTTCCAATTTAGGCTTGACACAAAGGTAAATTATCTAGATATGCAACTATGTGAACTTACCAATATGACAAGATGCAAGCAAGCAATACACGATACAGGATACAAGTAGTAAAGTTCGTTAAAGGATAGAAGTAACTGAGGTGGAGCATGCGGAGACGCAAGGGTATGATTCCCATAGTTCCTTCCTTTTAAAGGGAAGTACTTCTACGTTGGAGGGGTGTGGTGCCACGATGGCCTACCAACGCCACAAAGGCCTCACCCTATTCTCAGGTGAGCACCACCACGAAGGCCTAGCTCACGCTCTACTAAGCGGTTGCCTTAAGGTCGCAACCGGCACCTTTACAGCAAGGTTGGGACACACATCCACAACTCAATTGGAGGCTCCCAACAACCGACCACAGAGCTTTTACAACACAAAGCAAGATCTGAGGGCGACTTCTCACGAAGCTATGGTTGCACAACATGAATCTTCTACAAACAAGTGGGATACTCAAATCCCTTTGGTGGAAGTGTAGATCTAAGGTTCCTCCCTTGATTCCCAAGAGATCAACAAGTTTGAGTGGCTAGGGAGGGATATCTATGAGTTTTGAGCTTTGGAACAATGGATGGGAGAGAGTAGAAGCCGCAACCTTCATTTGGAGAAGAAGGGTGATATTGATACCCCCATAATAAATGGGGCCGTTGCACCTTCACTTGGACCGGAGTCTCCGGTGTGCAAATCACTTAGACCGAAGTCTCCCGTGTTTGATACCGGAGTCTCCGGTCTTGCGTTCTTCAACACCGGAATCTCCGTCCTAGAGTCTCCAGTCCATCCCAAAGTCTCCGCACATCCCCCCACCAGAACATGAGGCGGCAGGGACCGGGGACTTCTCCGGAAACCTTACCGGAGTCTCCGGTCAGGAGACCAGAGTATCCAGCCTAAGTGCGGAGTCTCCGGCATGGAAGCTACATCAACTATACTCTCATCCATCATTCGATGCCAACCCTTGTAATAAATCTTGGAGCACCAGTAGACACTTGACCACAACACTACGGGCGCCAATATTCTTTTCACTTTTGAGGGGTCGACAACAGTGACACTCTTTTCAAATCTATGATCTAGAAAACACAAGTGCATGGTTAATTATCTTTAGATTGTCAACAAACACACAAAACTAGATTATGGGAGAAATGCGCTTTCACCGGCTGACATAGGCATCCCAAATGGGCCTGCCGAATATAGTACCCGGGGTTTATTGAAGGCCCACTACCCGAAGGATAAGAAGGCTCGAGAGCCCAAGATGTATTTAAGGAAAAGATAGAGTTGTAATAGGAAGTGTTATTTGTAATCTGGCGGGATGAGTTAGAAACCGTCCCGGACTCTGTAATCCTTGTATAGCACGAATCCCTCGGCTCCACCTCCTATATAAAGGGGGGTCGAGGGACGAGAAGATCATCGAATCATTGTCTGCAAACCCTAGTTTTCATATTCGTCGAGTACTTTTCGGCTGAAACCTTCGAGATCTACTTGCCCTCTACTTCTAACTAAACCCTAGCCTATAATCCATAGGCATTGATAAGTTAATCCCTTGTCAATTGGCGCCGTCTGTGGGAATTAGAGGCGTAAGGATCTGATCTCGATGGCACGTTCAAGATCTTCGACATCGTCAACCGGAAGCAACACCATGGATCGAGGTAAACAGATCGCTGCTGGTCTTGTTGATTTTGTTCCTCACCCACCCTCCCGTTTGGATGCATATGCGTATCTGGCGGAGCCCTTGGAGATGACGTTCGGAAGGTTCCACTTTCGCGTCGAGAAGGAAGGATCGTATCGTGTCGAAATTCCGATTTCGTCGGGATCATCGGCGGTCGATTCTGATTTTTCAAGCTATGCATCGTCAACTGAGTCAGAAGAAGAAACTTCGGCAACACGTTACGTCAGCATCAGAGCAAGAGAGAAACTCGCCAAGATCTTCAGCAACGCATCGTTTGAGTCATCCGCGGACTCATATATAAGCGATGGCTCAAGCGATGTCGACAGTTACGACTTCATCGACAAATCTCTCACAGTGGGCAAGGTCTTCATCAATCTCAACAATGATGTCACCGAACCCAACATAGATCTGAGTACAAAATATCATCAGATTTATGCTATCGAAAATCAAGAGGAAACATCGGAGGCTTTCGACGAGTTGGGAAATCCTTTTGTCGATCCCTCAGATCTAAGGAGAGGTATGGGCACTAAATATGTCGGGCCCACACCACGCGTCAGAGTCCAACTTCCACAGGCAGCCTGGGATAGAGCGGCAAAAGCCATAGATGGTTCGGAACCAATGACGACAACAGCTACAGCTCAAGAACTGCAAGCTTATCAATATATGCTCGCACGAACTGCCCGAGAAATAGAAAAACAGACAGCTGAGTTGAACAGAGAAAGGAGGCAGCTTCTGCATCCAGCAGGAGAAGGGCAGATCTAAGTGGACAATCTAGAGTTTCGGGTGATAGCCACAGGGAGGCTCGGAACAGAGGAAGATCAAGGTTACAACACATACCCGAAGCATAAAGAGAGTTCTTGGTTCAAAACCTCGACATGTCTTTTATGTCGATAGATACAAGGGGAAATATTATCCCTAAGACACCAGAAGCTGGGTATATGGCGACACAAGCTTACATCCTCGCATCCAGGCCACCCCCAGGAGATCCAAGGGAGACATTATACAACATGGCGTTAGCAGGAGTTGGAGCTATGGGGACAGCGTTCGTAGCAACGCCTCCCGAAGGAGCGGCAAGGCAAAATAGTCCACGACCTGCGGCAGCAACGGCGGCAGCTCCGGAAGGACCAAGTGGAGCAAGAGACACAGGAGTACAAGCGAGGGTCGATAGAGCAAGGCAAAGCGAAGGGATCATCGGCAGTCCCCGGAGCTTAATGACGAGGATATGTGCGGTCTACCGTGCTTCACGAGAAGAGTCCGAAAACTCGAGTCCCCTCAGATTCAAGTTACCCGATCACTTCAAAAAGTTCGACGGCCCGCAAGATCCGGAGGACCGGTTAATTGATTACCTCGAGACGGTGAAGCTAACTCGGAGGAACTAGAGCAACAGCGATGCAAAGTATTCAGGTGCACTTAAGTGGAGCCGCACGATCTTGGATCAAAAAACTTCCGCCAGGATCCATCGACAACTGGGAAAGTTTCGAGGACGTATTCGTCAAGAACTTCAGGTCCACATGCAAGAAGCCTGCGTCGTTAGAAGAGCCGAGGGCGTGTCGACAAAAGCCGATGAGTCAATGAGAAAATACATCCAAAGATGGAACATCATAAAAAACTCGGCAGAAAATATATCTGACGAGAGAGCAATAGATGCGTTTGTCGCAGGAATCAGGCGTGGAGATTTTGTTGAGGACTTGGGAAGGACCAATCCAAAAACAGTATCCGCGTTGATGGAGATAGCAAATAGATGGGCAGACGGAGAAGACGCTGTCCACAATAAACGACACAGGTCGCCGGAGGAGGACCGTGGTCGAAATTATCGACCGAGGCGACGATTTCCTCGGCAGTATCCGAGTTATGACGCCCCAGGGCAAATTTCGGCAGGATTTCGGGCAAATACAGGAGGAAGCAACAGAGATGATTATCAGAGAAGCAATGAGCAGCGAAGCGATAATAGGGACGACTCCCGCAATAGGCAAAATAGTGGGCCAAGGTTTCCAAGACCTTTTGTGTCTCCCGAAGAAATGTTAAATGGACCGTGCCAGATGCATTTTTTCCTCGATAGCAATGGGAAAAGACAGTCAGGACACCTGCAGAAAGATTGTCGAAATTTTCAAGCAATGTTCAGATGTGCAGAAAACGCTCACGCACGAGCAACACAGAGAAACCCTCGGGAGCCTAGGAGCGAAGTTCATCTACCGCCACCTCCCGCGATTACAGAGGACAATCGACACCAGCTCAGAATAGCGGCAGCACCCGCACCACCACCCTATGTTGATCCTAACTCCAACGGAGCAGTGTCGATGATTCAGAAGGGAAGGCCGTCCAATAGAGCTCAAAAAGTAATCTCACGACAGGTGTTTATGGCAGAGAAAATGCCTCCACCAACAGTTGAGTACCTTAATTGGTCAGGACAAGATATCGGCTTCACAATAGCAGATCATCCGCAGCAAGTTCCTCGACCAGGGCAGTCAGCACTTATTCTGCCAGCGGTTATTGCGGGCTTTGATGTTTCTCGAGTATTCATAGATGGTGGCAGCAGCTTAAACCTTATGTATGCGGATACATTGAGGAAGATGAACATATCCTTAGCAAACCTGAAGCCAACGGACACAAGGTTCCACGGCATCACACCAGTAAAAACCAAGTTACCCATTGGGAAAGATCAACCTCGACGTTCAGCTTTGGAACCCGAGAAAATTATAGAATCGAGAAACCGGAGTTTGAAGTCGTGGATTTTCCATCGCAATACCACGCTTTGTTGGGACGACCAGCATATGCTAGATTTATGGCAGTACCACACTATACATACCTGTTATGGAGATTGCCCGGACCCAAGGGACCAATCACGATCAAAGGGAGTTTCGCCTTAGCTGATAAGTGCGACAAGGATTTCCATCGGTTATCGAAACCTTCGGGATGCAAGCTGAATACTTGGCGTCGAAAAGCATGACTGATTACGACGTATGGCCGTACGTTGGAAGGCCAAACAAAGAATCAACTTTCAACACAGAGAAAAATTCTAAGGAGGTGCAGATTCACCCGACAGATCCAAAAAAGACGACATCCATTGCAAACAACATGGATATCGCATAGGAAAGCGCGCTCGTCGAGTTCCTCCGTGAGAACCGGAAAATCTTCGCATGGTGTCCAGCCGACATGCCAGGAGTACCCAGGCAACTTGCCGAGCACCACCTAAATTTGGATCCAACAGCGAAACCAATCAGACAACCTTTGCGGCGTTTTTCGGAACCAAACCGCAAATCCATGCTATCGAAATAAATCGACTAGAGGAAGCTGGTTTTATCGTAGAGATATCTACAGAAGCCACATGGGTAGCTAACCCAGTGATGGTGCCGAAGAAAAACACGACAGTCCTTCGCATGTGCGTCGACTTCACGTGTCTCAACAAACATTGCCCTAAGGATCACTTTCCCCTCCCAAGGATCGATCAAATCATCGACTCCACGGCAGGTTGTGAACGTCTTTCCTTTTTGGATGCATACTCTGGTTATAACCAGATCAGATTAAAAGAAGATGATGAAGCCAAGACAGCGTTTATTACACCTTACGGCGTGTTTTGCTACAAGACAATGCCCTTCGGTCTAAAAAATGCGGGAGCAACATATCAGAGGATGATGCGTAAGTGTTTAGCAACACAGATCGGGAAAAACGTGCAAGTATACATCGATGATGTCGTCATAACATCAAAAAAGGGGACAACGCTGATCGAGGATCTCAAAGAAACTTTTGACAACCTCGACAAATTCTGCCTCAAGCTGAACCCGACGAAGTGTTCTTTTGGCGTCCCAGCAGGAGAACTTCCGGGGTTTCTAGTTTCAGCAAGAGGGATTGAAGCAAATCCCGACAAAATACAAGCCATAGTAACAATGAGGAAGCCAACGAAGTTGAAAGAAATACAAGCAGCTAACTGGGCGAGTCGCAGCTTTGAGCAGATTCGTCGCCAGGTTAGGAGAAAAAGCGTTACCATTTTATGCGCTGATAAAGCAAGGAGATAAATTCCAGTGGAACGAAGAAGCCGATCGAGCTTTCGAGGATCTGAAGCGAAAAATATCGACACCACCAATCCCGGTGGCTCCAAAGGAAAAGGAACCTCTCCTGCTGTATATTGCAGCCACACCCCAAGTGGTTAGCACGGTGTTAGTTGTCGAAAGAGAAGAAGAAGGGAAAATCCATGGAGTACAGCGACCAGTATACTTCGTGAGCGAAGTCTTGTCGCCCTCAAAACAAAGGTACCCTCAGTACCAAAAGCTAGCATATGGAGTGTTCACGACAGCACGAAAATTGCGCCACTATTTTTCGGCACACCCGATCATAGTGGTCAATGAAGCTCCTTTGTCAAATATACTCAACAACCCAGAAGCTACGGGTCGTGTCTCCCTTTGGGGAATAGAACTTTCCCTCGGGACATCACGTATGAAAAAAGAAAAGCAATAAAGTCGCAAATACTACCGGACTTCATCGCGAGTGGATGGAGTTGCAAAATACAGGACCCCCGCATTTATCGAGAACCCGGACTATGAATTTTGATGGGTCCAAGAGACTAGAAGGGGCTGGCGCAGGAGTAGTACTCATATCACCTGAAGGCGACAAGTTGAAGTACATCCTTCGGATGACGTTCCCTAACGCATCTAACAATGAAGCAGAATACGAGGCTCTCATACACGGGATGAAGATGGCGAAAGCCTGCGGAGCAACTCGATTAAAAATCTTTGGCGATTCACAGTTGGTAGCTCAGCAAGTTATGAATCAATGTGACGCAGTCAATGATAGCATGATGGCATACAAGGAGGTGTACAATGAGCTCGAGAAGTTGTTCGATGGATGCGAAGTAAATCATATTAGTAGATTGAGCAACGACGAAGCCGACGTTCGGCAAACATCGGGTCGCAGTGCCTTGCAGTCCCACCAGGTGTATTTTGGGAAGAAATAACAGAGAGATCCACCGAGTCGACAAAATCAAAAAAGAAGGAGAAGAAACCATCGGGGGCTACCAAGGAGAAGCAAGAGGAAGAAGAAGAAGAGCAAGACCTAGTCATGGTAATACAGATACCATGGATGCAGCCATACATATCATATATACTCAGGAAAGAAATACCCGACGATCCAGTCGAGGCAAGGCGAGTAATTCGACGCTCCAAAGCTTTCACGAGTGGTTAAGGGAGAACTATATAAGCGAAGTATTTCAGGCGTCTTGCAAAGGTGCGTTACACCCGAAGAAGGAAGAATAATTCTGAAGGATGTGCACGAAGGAATATGTGGCCACCACGCAAGTAGTCGAGCTATCGCAGCCAAGGTTTTTCGGGCAGGATTCTACTGGTTGACAGCAATTGAGGACAAACACCCATGATTAAGGGAGAGGTTAACAAGAAGATTTGTCCTCTCATTCACTCTCTGATCTTCGGCAGCAGAATCAAGAACTGAGCCTGTTAAAAGCGACAGGGCAAGAAATTGGAAGAAAGGCACAGCAAGATAAAGAAGAGGCATCAAAAGAAGGCAAAAACGTACCTAGCATATCTGTGCTAGCTTCTAGCATTAGCTCAAGCATACTATTTTCTCGGGTTGTGGCTCCCTTTGCTTCCAAGACAGCAGCATCCCTAGCAGCCACAGCTTCTTCGGCTTGATGAAGAGCAAGTTTTTCTCCTTCAGAGGCTTTTCGAGATTGTTCCATCATGGCCAAAGTTTGTTTCTTCATAAACTGAAGTTGTTGTCGAAGTTCCTGTAAATCTTCCGACAAATGTCCGCTTGATGAACTCTCGAGGAGACTAGGGTCGACTAGTATTTTCTTCGAGAAGGAAGATGCAGGTGAAGCAGCGGCAGAGCAAGGAGGAGTCGAGTAGTTATCAAATATTAACTCGGAAAAGAAAGGCCCAGGATCAATGAAAAGCACGAAGGGAAATTTCATTACTTGCTAGAATATTTACATGGGTATTACAAAAGAAAGTTCTCCAGGAAGACTAAGTGAGTAATTGTCGCCAAGGCTAAAATGGCGACAAGAGCAAAAGAAACAGAAAAGGAGACAAGGAGGCATGCAACTAGACCTCCGGCCTCGAGGAGCTAGGAGTCGAAGTTGGCCTGATCCCGAGATACGCCAAGATTTTCTTCGTGTTGGGCTTGGCCGCCTTAATCAGCGATTTCCATCTCGACTGTTCTATCTGATCGGTGTCGCCAACCTTCATCCAGTCGAGAGTTTGTTGGCTGTCAGCAACCAGAGCAACAGTATTTTCAACAGCCACCTTCATATTCTCATGGCGCATCTTCAATCCAAGATCTTCCGATGAATTGAAAAGTTTGGCAAGGGCAAGGAATGTCGAAGGTTCCTCTTTCTTCGGGAAGAAGTAGGGAAACAACGCCGACAAACTCGCACTGGCATTGGCCACGCCTTCACGAATTTCGCGTCCATGGAATTCTAGAAGAGAAAGTGCGTCAAGGAGAGGGTCATTGACAGGTTTCTCCAGATCAAAATCTTGGTTGGTTTGGGCTGCCACATAAGACAGAACATTAGTCGAAAACCAAGAAACAAGAAGTACAAACAAAACAGAAGGGACAAGTGATATTACTCAGCGTACGTCGACTTTGCGATTTCAAACGCTTGATGATCCCTTGTTCTCGTGCAGCCTGTGCAGATTTTTGCTCGTGCAAGGCAGATTCAGCATCTTTGAGCCTTTGCTGCAATTCTTCGACACTAGCAGCCTTTGCTTTGGCATCATCAGCTTCAGCTCTGGCTTCGCTAGCGGCAAGCTCAGCTTTCTTGCGAGCCGCTTCACTTTTCTCAAGTTTCCGAGAAAGTGTCTCGGCACGTTCGTTAGCCTCTGCAAGTTTTTCTGTCGAGATGTGGAAAAGAGAGAGAAGAAAGATCAGAAATAGCGACAAGCAGTAGGCGTAAAATACCAAGGAAAAACAGCAAGTGTAAAAGTCGTACCTTCGGCTCTGCTGGCATACTCGCGGTACCCAATAAACTGGGACCCGATGCGGATAAGATCCTTGATCATAGGCTGTCAAAGAAGAAGAAAAGAAGGGGAAAACATCGGCATTAAAAAAAAAGGGGGAAGGGTCCACAAAAGCAAAAATAGAAGAAATATAGACATTGACAAACTTACATCATCCAAGAGCTGCGACGAAGAGCTGCCCAATTGAGGAGTAGGCTCAATGATCATTTCAACCCTTGCCCTTTTTGGTGAAGGGACAAGGGGGCTTGATGGTGGCGTAGTGTTGACGACGTTTTGCTGAGGAGGCGACGTTTCATCTCCTTCAACTAGCGTGTCGGAAACAAGTACAGTTCGTGACGTGCTGGTCCGAGGAACCACGTCAGTGACTGGTACTTCTTCTTCCTCATCACTAGTGAACAAAAATCGACAGTATAAAAAGCAAGACAAGATAAATCCTTCGAGTACATAAAAAAGGGGAGGAGAGATAAAAGTCGACTTACGAGCTGATGAGGGATTCAACATAAGGATCGTAACCTGCCTTCGGATGAGAAGGAACAACTTCTTCAGCCTTAGAAATGCCAGAATCTTCGGCATCAGTCCTTTTCCTTTTGTTCCTTGGAGAAACAGCAGGAGGAAGGGATTCAGTCGATTCACTGGCTTCAGACTCAACCTCTTTCTCATGAGAAGCCGCGGATTTGTGAGAACCCGCGACTTCACTTCCAGGTACAGAAGAGCCTTGAGTATCTTCGGCAACAATACCCATTTCTTCGACTTCTCCATCCTCAGGAAGAGGAGGAAGGGAAGCCATAGTAGGGTGATTCTACAAAAAAATAGCGACAGAGAGAAAAATAGCGAGATATTAATACAATGAGATGCAGGAAAAATTCAGAACAAGATAAAAAATTCGAGAAGGCAAAATACCTCGGGGAGAGGATTAGTGGAGCTGTAGGGTTCCACGCGACAAGAGGAAGGAATAGGATCCTTCTTACTCAGCGAGGTAATTCTTCGAATAAGCTTCTCCAAGTCCTTCACAGAAAGATCATTGGAGAGCCTATTGGCGTCATTGGCACCAGAATACGTCCAAAGGGGATTTTTGCGAGCCCGAAGAGGCTGCACTCTAATCCTAAGAAAATAGGCTGTGATTTGGACACCGAGACAACTCTTTGCCTCGAGTATTTTGGAGCTGATGAATACGAGTCATAAGAGCTTCGTCGCCTTTCTCTCTTCTTCGGAAGCTTCGGCGTCCCGGGAGTGGCGGCGTTGAATCTTCGCGTTTCCGTCGAAGGGAACTATGTTGTGTTCCACGGAATTGGCGCTTTCTTCGTGTATATAGAGCCACCTCTTGCGCCATCCTTGGACAGAGTCGGGAAATTTGACGTCGAAATAATCGACATCGGTTCGGACACAGATAACTACGCCACCTATGTTGTAGGTGGCGTTGTGAGCGCCATTACGGCGAAGGCAGAAAATGCGCTTCCAGAGAGCCCAATTGGGAGCAACTCCAAGAAAGCATTCGCAAAGTGTGATAAAAATAGAAATGTGAAGAATGGAATTGGGGGTCAGCTGGTGCAGCTGAATCCCATAGACAAAGAGAAGACCGCGGAGGAAATCATGGATTGGGGTAGAGAGGCCGCGGATGAGATGATCAACGAAACTAACCCGATACTCCATTGGAGGCTTGGGATAGCTTTCTTCGCTGGGAAAGCGGATGGCGTCTTCCTTCTTCATCAGGCCGAGCCTTTTCAGCATATTGACGTCTTGATTGGAGATTTTGGATCTCTCCCACTCAAGATCTTCAGCGGCCATCTTGGACTCTGGAGTGCTGTGGCGAGTCAAACGCGCACGCGGTGGCATCCACGGCAGTGGGTTGAGCAATGTATGCGAGTGCGGGAAATCGGCGAGAATTGGGCGCAGGGGAAGATTTGCGAAGAGAAACAGGTGAGCGGCGCAAGCAAGGGGATAAACGGAGGTTGAAGATAGGTTTATATAAGAATTGGGGGTCGCAGTGTACCGTTGGATGAGGAAATCGTGTGGTGAGAATGGATCTTCTAGATTCAAGGGCAAAAAAGTATTTTTACTAAGATAGGCGTTACCGTACGTGCGCCAGAAAAAGCGGAGGACGTGTGTCCCCCACTTGCACGACGTGTCAACATGGTGGGAACGATGGACCCACAAAGCAGAAAAATTTCGACCATTGATAGAGTTGAAGAAAATTTGACAAGGGAAAATATGTCGACAAGAAAAAGGAGAATGGCGACAGGATAAGTTATTTGAATGCATCGGGAGCCTTTGGTCAGAAACAAGTTTTTGCCCAAATGCTCGGGGGCTACTTTGACAGATAGTATAATCTCGAGTATGACAATATAGAAAATGTTGAGCCTACAGTCAAGCACAAGTTCTTGGCTGTAGCCTCGGGGGCTACTCCCATCGGGAGCGCTGTTCGCGCACCCGAAAGATAAAAAAAAAAAAAAAAAAAAGAAGAAAGAAAGAGAAAAAGAAGAAGAAAAAGAGAAAAGAATTCATATTGAGAAGTAATGACAATATAGTGACAAGGTGGACTAAAATGTTGAGCCTACAACCAAGCACAAGTTCTTGGCTGTAGCCTCGGGGGCTACTCCCATCGGGAACGCTGTTCGCGTGCCCGATGAAATTAACAAAAGAAAAATAGAACGACAAGAGAGTATATTTCGAGTTATAATTAACTCTACATATACTCCCATCGGGAGAGCAATATAAGTCATATGTGACTCGATAAAATGTGCCATTCCAACAGCCGGAAAAGCACTCGACAATATATTCTCAGAACGCCAAAGTTGCGATCAATTTCTGAATGCCGCAAATTTGCGAAGGTAAGACCCCAGATCTATTCTGCTGGGCGTGGCATCGCCGAAGACTGCGCTCCGCTACTTTTATCCGTATCAACAGATACGAAGAAAAATCCTAACGGACGCGTTAGGTACTCGATAAATTTGACTCGGGACTCGACAGAATGGTAAGACCTTAAGCGGCACCTGTCGAAGTTTACACCAGTATCCCGAGATCATGTCCAGGGACGTGATTTTGAAGAAGGTTTTTGCGGATTGCCACTAGAGCAGTTAACTAGTACCTGATCCGTCAGATGAACTAGCCCCAACTACCAATATCCCTGTACAATATAGAATTTTATGAGAAGAAGTATGAAAGTTTGAGCTTTCGAGTAAAAATAAACAATAGAGATTTTCCCTGACTCTATGATTCAAGCAAAATCTCGGGGGCTACTGACATAGGCATCCCAAATGGGCCTGCCGAATATAGTACCCGGGGTTTATTGAAGGCCCACTACCCGAAGGATAAGAAGGCTCGAGAGCCCAAGATGTATTTAAGGAAAAGATAGAGTTGTAATAGGAAGTGTTATTTGTAATCTGGCGGGATGAGTTAGAAACCGTCCCGGACTACGTAATCCTTGTATAGCACGAATCCCTCGGCTCCACCTATATAAAGGGGGGTCGAGGGACGAGAAGATCATCGAATCATTGTCTGCAAACCCTAGTTTTCATATTCGTCGAGTACTTTTCGGCTGAAACCTTCGAGATCTACTTGCCCTCTACTTCTAACTAAACCCTAGCCTATAATCCATAGGCATTGATAAGTTAATCCCTTGTCACCGGCCCTCGCGTGTCGAGAAGCAATAGCTCTAGCATATGATATCAACGCCCGGCCGGTTAGGTGGCGAGTGATATGTTGCAAACGTATCTATAATTTTTGATGATCCAGGCTTGTTTTACACCAATTTCTATATGTTTTGTTTACACTTTGTGGCATTTTTATGCATTTTCTAGAACTAACCTATTAACAAGATGCCACAGTACCAGTTCCTGTTTTCTGTTGTTTTTGTATTTCAGAAAAGTTATACAGGAAATATTCTCGGAATTGGACGAAACAAAAGCCGAAGTTCCTATTTTACTGTCACGAAGACGAAGACGAAGTCCAAAGGAGAGACGGAGAAGAGCCAGGAGGTGGCCACACTACCCCTAGGCGCGGCCCACCCCCTAGCCGCGCCTAGGTATGGTGTGGTCCCCTCGGGCGTCCACCAACTTCGCCTTTCGCCTATAAATTCACATCCTCGGGAAAAATCTAAACACCCGAGCCTCCATCCATGAAAAGTTCCGTAGCCACCGCCATCGTCGACCCTAGTTCGGGAGGGTTCTGAAGCTCTTCCCGGCACCCTACCGGAGAGGAAGATCATCACCAGAGGCCTCTTCATCAACATGCCCGCCTCCGAAGTGATGCGTGAGTAGTTCATCTCTAGACTACAAGTCCATAGCTCTAGATGGTTGTCTTCTCCTCTTTATGCTTCATGTTTAGATCTTGTGAGCTGTGAATCATGATCAAGATCATCTTTATGTAATGCTACATATTGTGTTTGCTGGGATCCGATGAATGTAGAATACTATGGTTGAGTTGATTATAGACCTGTTTATATGTTATTTTTGATCTTGCATGCTCTCCGTTGTTAGTAGATGCTCTGGCCAAGTATGTGCTTGTGACTCCAAGAGAGAGTATTTATGCTCGATAGTGGGTTCATGACTCTAGTAATCTGGGAGAGTGACAATAACTACTAAGGTTCTAGATGTGATGTTGCTACTAGGGAGAAAACAACAATGCTTTATCCAAGGATAATTCTATTGTTACTTTACACACTTTACTTAATGCAATAATCTGTTGCTTGCAACTTAATACCCAAAGTTGTTCGGATGATATCCTGAGGGTGGATTATTAGTCATAGATTCAGTTGGATTACGGTCTATGAATCTTGTTGTAATGCCCAAATGAATCTCATAGTAATCATCTTGTCATGTATGGTCTTTATTCTGTCAATTGCCCAGCTGTAATTTGTTTACCCAGCATGTTATTTATCTTTATGGAGAGACACCTCTAGTGAACTGTGGATCCCAGTCCTTTCTTTTACACTGATAAAACCATCTACTGCAAAGCAATGTTCTCTTTATTTCACTGCAAACAAACATTTCTTTCCACACTATACGTCTAATCCTTTGTTTTCAGCAAAACCAGTGAGATTGACAACCTCACTGTAAGTTGGGGCAAAATATTTTGGTTGTGTTGTGAGCAGGTTCCACGTTGTTGCTGACACCAGTAGTGCGCCCTGCCAAAGTCAGCCAGCAACACCTTCAGAAGTGATTTATTTCTCCTACTGGTCGATTAAGCCTTGGTTTCTTACTGAGGGAAAACTTGCTGATGTGCTTATCATACCTTCCTCTTGGGATTTCCCAACTGCATACTCTGCACAACATCAGCGAGCGACCGTGCAAACTTGATCCAGAGCCTGGAGGAGGGAACTCTGGGGGTGAAAGGACGAGATGTCGCCTAGAGGGGGGTGAATAGGCGTTTAAAAACTCTTACGGATTTGGACTGTAAGAATGCGGAATTAAACTATGTTTATTCTACAAGCACAAACCCTAAATATGCTAGGCTCAACTAAGTGCAACAACAACAACTAGAGCTAAGCAAGATAGGCACAAGATATATATATATATATATGTACAACAAGTGATAACATGATATAATAGATACTTCAAGCTCGATGGCTATCACAAGGAAAGTAAGCCCGGGTATAGAAATAACCGAGGCACGCGGAGACGAAGATGTATTCCCGTGTTCCCTTCCTTTGCAAGAAGGTACGTCACGTTTGGAGAGGTGGAGGTCCCACGAAGGATTCCCCAACGCCACGAAGGCTCACTTTCTTCTCCGAGCCAAACCCACGAAGGATAATGGCCCTTTCCTTATGGTTAGCTTTTCCTCCACTCTGGAGATGGCAAGCTCCACGAAGGAGAAGCCCGGGCCTCTTCACAATCTTCCACGAAGAGGTCACCGGGACAGCAACCAAGCCAACTAGGAGGTCACCCACCAAGAGTAACAAGCTCACGGTCTCTCACTCGAACTAATCATGGTGGAGAGCTCAACACTATGCAATGATGCAAAGCAAGAACACCAAAGGTGTTCAAATCCTTCACACTCAAATCCCACCAATGCAACAAATGCTAGGATGAGATTAGAGAGGAAGAACAAAATAGGAAATCAACAAATGAATCCAAGATCTAGATCCCAAGAGTTCCCCTCACTTAGAGGAGAAATGGATTGGTGGCGATTGTAGATCTAGATCTCCTCTCTTAGATCCCTCAAGAATGAGCAAGAATCATGGGGGAATCAAGAGATAGGGCAAGTTCTTCAAAGTCAACAATGGAGGAGAGAGAGTGGAAAAACTTTACAGCCCAAGGTGGAAGAAAACCTATTTATAGCCCAAGCCGAAATCTAACCGTTGGGGAAGTGTCCAGCTCAGCATTAGTCGAGGAAGCCGGTCAACCGGGCCTGGTGCCGTGATACGGGGTGGATTTTGGACACCTCCTCCTAAAGACCGACAAGCCCTCCTCGTGTCCCAGTGACACGAGCTCGGGGCAAAGCTATACACCAAGAGGTGAATTCCCTCCTTTCCACGTATACATTTGACACATCCTTGGATGGCATACTACTTCATGCAAATACCCTGTGTTCAATCAGGTACATCGACCAAGACACAAGCCATGGAGACCAAGCCAAGGAAGAGCCAGCTGAAGACGAAGAAGATGGAGCTCCAGCGCCCCAGGAATGGAACTTCCGCCCAGATGCCTCCCAGATGCTGCCCAACACCCTGTGAAGAGGATCTAGCCGGAACTTCCGCCCCGAGCGACCGGAACTTCCGCCCACCGGAACTTCCGCGAATCCCACCCAAATCCGTGAAGATCGGGCCTCCCCTAGGGCTTAGCCCTTATCATATGGTATCAAGAGCTCCTTGGTTGCCACGGACTTGACCCCCACAGCCCCAAAAAAATTCTTGAGAAATTTTTCAAAAATCCCAAAAAATAGCCCCAAATTAGCCTTGGTTGGTTCTCGCGATTTGTTGAGTTTTTGGTGGTTTTGGTCCAATAGAAACTTGTCTTTGGTGTTGATCTACAACTCCCCCACCTTCCCACAACTTTTAGTGCCAAATTTTCCTTGAATTCGAAGGATTTTGGACCGGATTTCCGCCCAAATCGACGAATAGCCCGCAGATCTGATTGCGAGCGGAAGTTCCTCCCGGCAGGATCGGAAGTTCCGCCCGGCAGGACCGAAAGTTCCGCCCGGCAGGACCGGAAGTTCCGCCCGGGATCGGAAGTACCGCCCCCAGACACCGGAAGTTCCGCCAGTCCGATTTTTTCACAGCTACCTTTATTTTTTGTTTTGGCACTACCCCTTTTGTGTTTGGACTTCGGTTTTGAGTACCATTTCAGCTACCACAAGCTTCCACAACATCGACAACGACGATGGCACCCCGAGGATCCGAGCGGTTCATTTGACACCTCCCACCACCATCGCAAGTTCGAGATCGTCGGCCACCATCATCAAGTGGTATAACTTGCCCTTTCCTTGTAGCCCTAGCCTCCTTTGCGTACCTTTCCCATCGAGAGTGGCTTTCTAGTGTTGCGAAGCATTGCACAAGCGTCCCGACCGTGAGGGTGTGCGTGTGTTGAGCAAAGCTACCAAGCAAGCTCGTTGTGAAAAGATAAGCAAAAGAAGTGTGACATACTTACATAGATAGTAGTATCCTTACATAGTGAGAAAAAGAAAGAAAAATACAAACAAAAAAAGTGTGAGTGACACCTATATACAAAAGAGTCCAAAGCTTATAAGCAAAAGAGAGAAAAGAGAAGAGAGGCGTCTTGCGCAAATCTAGTTGCTTCTCAATTTTGCAACCAAGCCACGGTCTCTCTTGTGTTAGCATGACACCGAGCTAGTAGTATTCGTTAGGACCATTTTTGTTCGTGCTCATTTTCCTTGGTCGCGCTAACCCCATTGTGTCCCGTGCGTGTGTTCCACCTTGTGTATGCCTTTTGTGATCACCACTTTTGACTTGTGACTTTTGGATCTTACCCACTTTTGACAATAGACTTTTTGTTTGGTTCTTCCATTTGGCTTTCCACATCCATACCTAATACCATATAGAGTTTTTGTTTTGTGTGTGTGCATACATATCGGTTGTCCTCCGACTTGAAACACCTTTTAGATTTTGGTTTGCAAGTTTTGACACTTTTGGTATTTTTTCCTAACCACCCACAACATAGTTCTTGTTTTAGTTGTAACCATGTCTAGTGGAGAAGGGAACCAACTACCGATGACGCGGCACAAACATTGGATAGCTACTCAAGCCGTCTACTCCAAGATCAATGAACTCGAGGCAATGATGGAAGATACCACCTTAAGCTATGAAGAAAGAGCTCAAGTGCAAAGGATAGACCTCAATAACTAAGTTCAAGACCTCCATGAGAAGATTGACGCTCAAGGCCAAGATTGAAAGCAACACTCGCCATACAAGGTCAAGAAACAAGCAAGATGAAGACGGCATTGGACACTATCCTTCAAACACTCAACCGGCAAGACAATAGGAGACACCACTCAAGGTATTCGCGCTCTCAAAGTTCAAGGTCACGAGCTCCTACACCGTCTCATAATGATTCCAATGAAGACCCACGCCACCGTAATGTGGATGATCAAGTGCTTCAACAACAAGCTCAAGAAGCGGAGCAAGCACGACTTCGACTTGACCAAGAACGTCAACGCCTTGAAGAAGAGAGACTTCAACAAGAGACTCCATGCTCAATTCTAACAAGAGCAAGAACGCCGATGATACGTCTCCAACGTATCGATAATTTCTTGTGTTCCATGCCACATTATTGATGTTATCTACATGTTTTATGCACACTTTATGTCATATTCGTGCATTTTCTGGAACTAACCTATTAACAAGATGCCGAAGTGCCGATTCTGTCGTTTTCTGCTGTTTTTGGTTTCAGAAATCCTAGTAAAGAAATATTCTCGGAATTGGACGAAATAAAAGCCCAGAGGCCTATTTTCTCACGAAGCTTCCAGAAGACCGAAGACGAAATGAAGTGGGGCCACAGGGGAGCCAAACCCTAGGGCGGCGCGCCCCCCCCTTGGCCGCGCCGCCCTGTCATCTGGGGCCCCTGTGCCCCCTCTCGACTTGCCCTTCCGCCTACTTAAAGCCTCCGTGACGAAACTTCCAGTACCGAGAGCCACGATACGGAAAACCTTACTGAGACGCCGCCGCCGCCGATCCCATCTCGGGGGATCCCGGAGATCGCCTCCGGCACCCTGCCGGAGAGGGGATTCATCTCCCGGAGGACTCTACGCCGCCATGGTCGCCTCCGGAGTGATGAGTGAGTAGTCTACCCCTGGACTATGGGTCCATAGCAGTAGCTAGATGGTTGTCTTCTCCCCATTGTGCTATCATTGTCGGATCTTGTGAGCTGCCTATCATGATCAAGATCATCTATATGTAATTCTATATGTTGCGTTTGTTGGGATCCGATGAATAGAGAATACTTGTTATGTTGATTATCAAAGTTATGCTTATGTGTTGT
Organism: Lolium rigidum; assembly: GCF_022539505.1. Taxonomy (NCBI): domain Eukaryota; kingdom Viridiplantae; phylum Streptophyta; class Magnoliopsida; order Poales; family Poaceae; genus Lolium; species Lolium rigidum. Next base: position 182,627,984 of record NC_061513.1, on the reverse strand, counting down.
TTATGATCTTGCATGCTCTCCGTTACTAGTAGATGCTCCGGCCAAGTAGATGCTTTTAACTCCAAGAGGGAGTACTTATGCTCGATAGTGGGTTCATGCCTGCATTGACACCCGGGACGAGTGACAGAAAGTTCTAAGGTTGTGTTGTGCTTGTTGCCACTAGGGATAAAACATTAGTGCTATGTTCAAGGATGTAGTCACTAGTTACATTACGCACCATACTTAATGCAATTGTCTGTTGCTTTGCAACTTAATACTGGAGGGGTTCGGATGATAACTCGAAGGTGGACTTTTTAGGCATAGATGCAGTTGGATGGCGGTCTATGTACTTTGTCGTAATGCCCAATTAAATCTCACTATACTCATCATGATATGTATGTGCATTGTCATGCTCTCTTTATTTGTCAATTGCCCAACTGTAATTTGTTCACCCAACATGTTGTTCGTCTTATGGGAGAGACACCTCTAGTGAACTGTGGACCCCGGTCCAATTCTCTTTACTGAAATACAATCTACTTGCGATACTTGTTTTTACTCGTTTTCTCTGCAAACAATCATCTTCCACACAATACGGTTAATCCTTTGTTACAGCAAGCCGGTGAGATTGACAACCTCACTGTTTCGTTGGGGCAAAGTACTTTGGTTGTGTTGTGCAGGTTCCACGTTGGCGCCGGAATCTCCGGTGTTGCGCCGCACTACATCCCGCCGCCATCAACCTTCAACGTGCTTCTTGGCTCCTCCTGGTTCGATAAACCTTGGTTTCTTTCTGAGGGAAAACTTGCTGCTGTGCTCATCATACCTTCCTCTTGGGGTTGCCCAACGAACGTGTGAAATACACGCCATCAGCCGACGACATGATCAAGAGCTAGTTCGTGCAAGGCAACAAGAATGCATCCGCAATGAACAACAAGCACTTGAAGAACAAGAACGACAACGACAAGCACAAGAAGCTCAAGCTAGAATACAATGTCTTAATGAAGAGGAACAAAGGCAAGCGCAACAAGAGCGCCAAATCATCAATGTTGTTCAACCTCAATGTGATGGGGCACCACGTCTTCAAGGTCAAGATAATCGCCGCCATCATGATGATCGACCTTATGGTAGAAGACTACATCATCGGGCACGAGAGGTTGAGAGAAATGAGGAATCAAGTCATCACCAAGCATCAAGTGAAGAAAGTGTGATGCCTCGACACCGCCGCAACAATGAAGATCAAGATCAAGGTCATGGAAGACCACCTCCTCGTCAACAAAATCGAAACAACAATCGAGATGCTCAAGGTCCACAACCTCAAACTCAACAACATCAAGACCATGGTGAAGAAAGACCACCTCCTAGATGCAATGACCGTAATGAGGAAGAAATCTTTGGGAAGCTAAAGTTCACCATGCCCAAGTTCCAAGGAGAAGAAGACCCCGATGCATACTTGTCTTGGTACTCAAGGTTGACAAGATCTTCCGCATCCACAACTTCTCCGAAGCAAAGAAGGTGTCCGTGGCATCACTTGAGTTTGAGGGATATGCAAATGTTTGGTGGGAAGAAGTAAACAAGAACCATGCTAAAGAAGACTTAGAGCCCATTGACACATGGTAAGAGATGCAAGACTTCATGCACAAACGCTTTGTGCCCACCCACCACAAACGTGATCTCTTCAAAAAGCTCACTCAACTCAAGCAAAGCTTCAAGTCCATTGAGGAGTATTACAAGGAGATGCACATGACCATGATGAGTGCGAATGTGGATGAGCGAGAAGAGCAAACAATGGAAAATTTCTTGAATGGATTAAACATTCCCGTCAAGAGGATAGTGGAATTCTTGCCTTACACCAACATGGTTGAGTTACTTCATGAAGCTACAAGGGCCGAGCGCCAATTGCGAGAAGACTTAGCAAGTGCAAAGTCCAAGAACTTCTTCGCCGCAAGAAATGCAACGAATGCCTCTTCAAGCATCAAAAATACAAGTGATATTGCCTAGAAGGATCCACCGAAGCAAACAAGAAGTGCCATCAACACAACAAGCTTCAAGCCGGAGCAAAATCAACTATGTCCTCCAAAGCTTCCACCGGATCTAGTAACATCACTTGCTTCAAGTGTGGTGCTCAAGGACATAAATCCTTTGAATGCAAGAACACAAGAGTTATGATAACTCGGGATGATGGAGATGTGGAGTACTTAAGTGAAGGTGAATATGAAGCCTGAGTGCAAGCCGCAACCATTCTTGAAGATGATGAATTGGAAGACCAAGAGCAAATCCTATGTGTGCATGATGCAAGCCCATCACTGGTGGTGAAAAAAGTCTTGACAACCCATTCAATACCCAATGAATACCAAATATGCAACATCTTCCAAACTAGAGCCGGAATCAATGGCAAGTCCATCAAGGTCATCATCGATGGAGGTAGTTGCCACAACCTTGCAAGCACCGAACTATGCTCCAAGCTCAACCTCCCGCTCCGGAAACACCCCCATCCTTACCATGTGCAATGGCTAAGTGACAACGGAAATGTGAAGATGCAACACACCATCACAATCTCGTTCAAGATCAGCGCCTATGACGACACCGTTGAGTGTGATGTAGTGACTATGATGGTGTGCCACATGCTACTTGGTCGCCCTTGGCAATATGACAAGAAAGCAAACCATGATGGTTACACAAATGCCTATAGCTTCAAGGCCGACGACAAGTCCTTCAGCCTACGCCCAATGACTCCTAGCCAAGTAATTGCGGACAATGCAAAGGCTTTAGCGAGGGCTAAGGAAGCTACTATCCCTAGTGAGATGAGAGGTGAGAGAGTGATCCACAAAAAAGAGAGTGAGCGTCACAAGCCATATGTGAGTGAGATGAAGAGTGTCCTCATAGCTACCAAGAGTGAGATGAGAGAAGTGCACCACAACCCATCCACCAAATTGCACTAGGTGCTCATTTGCAAGGGGCCACCTTCGGAGACTAACAACTTAACAACACTCCCTTCGTATTTTTGTTGTCTCTTTTGAAGGAATTTGAAGATGTCTTCCCCAACAAGCTCCCTCATGGGCTACCACCGCTTAGAGGAATTGAGCACCGCATCGACCTCTTACCCAGTGCCCCTCTACCAAACCGCGCCGCCTACCGCACCAACCCCGAAGACACAAAGGATGTTCAACGTCAAATTCAATATCTCCTCGAAAAAGGGTATGTACGTGAAAGCTTAAGCCCTTGTGCGGTTCCGGTCATTCTCGTTCCTAAACTGGATGAGTCGCAAAGAATGTGTATGGATTGTCGCCCCATTAATGCCATTACCGTTCGATACCGCCATCCCATTGCGTGTTTAGATGACATGCTTGATGAGTTGAGTGGTGCCACGATTTTCTAGAAAATAGATTTGCGTAGTGGCTACCACCAAATCTGCATGGCAATTGGTGATGAATGGAAGACGACCTTCAAGACCAAACTTGGTCTCTATGAATGGCTTGTCATGCCATTTGGTCTTTCAAATGCTCCATCAACTTTTATGCGCCTTATGAACCATATATTGAGACCTCTCATTGGCAAGAGTGTGGTTGTCTACTTTGATGATATTCTCATATATAGCAAAAATCTCGAGGACCATGTGCAACATGTCAGAGAAGTCCTATGCATCTTACACCGCGATAAGCTATTTGCAAATCTTACCAAGGTGCACCTTTGCACAAAACAAATTTGTTTTTATTGGATTTGTTGTTTCCGCCAATGACATTGAAGTGGACTCGTCGAAGGTTGAGGCCATCCACAATTGGCCCACTCCTACCAACGTTGGTCAAGTTCGAAGTTTCCATGGACTTGTCGGCTTCTATAGACGTTTCGTGAAATATTTTAGCACCATTGCTTTCCCTTTGAATGATCTTACAAAAAATAATGTTTCGTTTGTTTGGGGCAAAGCACAACAAAACGCTTTTGATGAATTGAAAAAGAAACTCACCGAGGCACCACTTCTCGTCCTTCCCGATTTTGCTAAAACTTTTGAGATAGAATGTGATGCGAGTGGACTTGGAATTGGTGGTGTCCTTATGCAAGATGGTAAACCCGTCGCATATCATAGTGAGAAGTTGGATGGCGCATGCCTCAACTATCCCATCTATGACAAGGGACTTTATGCCTTAATTCAAGTTCTTGAAGTTTGGCAACATTATCTTTGGCCAAAAGAGTTTGTTATTCACTCCGACCATGAGTCTTTGAAATATTTGAAAAGTCAACACAATTTGAACAAAATACATGCAAAATGGGTTGAGTTCATTTAGTCCTTTCCATATGTAATCAAATACAAGAAGGGCATGGACAATGTCGTTGCAGATGCTCTTTCCCACAAGCTCACGCTTTTACTCACTCGTTTCGATTTCCATGTTTTGGGTCTTGATGAAATCAAAGACCTATATGCATCTGATACCTTTTTTGGCCCAATTTTTGCAAAGTTTTCTAGTGAAAAGGGCATCGATGATTTCTATTTGCACCAAGGATTCTTGTTCAAGGGCAACAAACTTTGTATTCCCATGTCTTCGCTTCGCCTTTTGCTCTTACAAGAATCGCATGGTGGTGGTCTTATGGGACACTTCGGATGAGAGAAGACGTACGCAATGCTCTCAACTCACTACTATTGGCCAAGAATGTATTGTGACGTGGAACGCCTTTGCCGCCGGTGCACAACATGCTTACAAGCTAAGTCCACTTCCAACCCCTATGGCATTTATACACCATTGCCTATTCCTTATGCTCCTTGGTCCGATATAAGCATGAACTTTGTACTAGGATTACCTCGAACTAAACATGGTCATGATTCAATTTTTGTGGTGGTTGATAGATTCTCTAAAATGGCTCATTTTATACCATGCTCCCGAACGGGTCATGCTTCACATATTGCCCCCCTGTTTTTAGGGAAATTGTGAGACTCCACGGTGTACCAAGAAGCATTGTCTCGGACCGAGATGTCAAATTAATGAGCTACATTTGGAAGACACTAATGGCCAAGTTCAATGTCAAGCTTTTGTTCTCATCGTCCTCGCACCCCCAAACCGATGGGCAAACCGAAGTGGTGAACCGAAGCCTCTCCACACTACTACGAGTCCTTGTCAAGAAGAATTTGAAAACATGGGAAGATTGCATCCCGCATGCAGAGTTCACCTACAACCGCGCCAAGCACTGTACAACAATGAGAAGTCCCTTCATGGTCGTATATGGGTTTGAACCACCTACGGCGATCTACCTACTTCCTCTTCCACTACATGAGAAAGTAAACATGAACATCGACAAGCGAGCCCAATACATGAAGAAGCTCCATGAAGATACAAGAGCAACAATCGAAAACACGTGCTTCATCAAACCACTAGACTCAACATGAAGAAGAAGGCAAGGATCTTCAATGAAGGAGACTTAGTGTGGATACACCTTCACAAAGACCGGTTCCCTCAAGAACACAACTCCAAGCTCAAGCCCCGAGGGGATGGTCCCTTCAAGGTCCTCAAGCGCATCAACAACAGCGCCTACGTCATCGACATACCAACGTCCAAGTACTTGGTGAGCAACACATTCAATGTGTCGGATCTTTCACCCTATCATGGAGATGAGGAGAACATAGAGTTGAGGACGAATCTCTCGCAAGGGGGAGGGGGGAGATTGTGGGGACCCCGGACTAGTTCTCCAAAATCCCTGTTATGTATACAGTTCACGATCCCATGATCAGTGCGTCGTGAACACATAACCGAACTGATATCAAATTACACCATCCATTACAAAGCAGAATAAGAAAATTACAATGAGGTCACATGACCATTACTTACATAATAGCCTCGAAGGGCCTAACTAAACATCAGAGTAGCAACATCACTTCAGCAGCGTAGTACCCAAGTCATCTGCCATAACCCTACGAGCAACCGACCGGGAAGACGTTCCTAGCTCGCATAGACGTCGCCAACTCCTTCTTCATCCGTCGTGTTCCTCCAAGTCTGGCCAAGTAAATAGCCAGGGACAAAGCCCTGAGTACATTTGGAATTGTACTCGCAAACCATCAAGAAAGGTGCTAACAATGCTAACTAAAAGAGACAAGAGAAGAAGGATAGTTTCTCTTGTGGATATAGCATGTGAAAGAGAATCAGTTTCTCTTGTGGATATAGCATGTGAAAGAGAATCAGTTTCTCTTGTGGATATAGCATCCCAACATCGCAGTTGAAGGGGACACTAAGAGGGTTCTATGACATCTCTATATCTTTGTTAAAGAAGATACTTCAAAAGAGTTCTACAACATAAAACACTAGGAAGGGGGTAACCCAGCTTATTTCCTTTCCGACCATCTCCACATGGTCAACCAAACCATTCTAGTACCCTTCCGGTACTCCGAAAACAAGTTCCTTTTTCCTTTGGTAAACACTTTCTCAAACAAAACACATCAGGCTAAGCAACAACCATTTCAACCGTCCATGACCGCGGACACGGCTATTCGAATAGATTTGACTCTGCAGAGTTTGCACACTTTCCCCACAAGATCCGCGAATTTATCATGTGGGCATCATCCCTGCATATCAACTATGCCATGACAAAAACTCGGACATAGCCTTTCGCCTATTCGTCTAAGCACGGGATCCTACCCTATGGAGTATGTACCTCCCCGGTACCATGGCAGCTCACCTCACTTTGAGCGTGGCTCCACCGCCAAGCCAGGAGACCCATAGTGTCTTCCGGACGGGTCAGCCCCGAAGGCCTCCCGTTATACTATTGTCTCCACCAACGACAATCCGGATTCAGGGGTAACCTTACCCTTATATAGTTGTGCGGTGTCCCATGCTAAGAAGAACAAACTACGGGCTAAGCCCCGTCCCACCCCAGGGTAATGTGGTTGCGCGGGTTAATTGTCACGGGTGAATACTTAGGCGCCAAAGTTTTCGAAAACAAGATTTTCTTTTCAACCATCTTTGCCAAGATCATTTCCTTTCATAAACACACGCTTGGGTAAGTCCAACTCACCCAAGGTTTTCAAAAATTCTTTTCAACAAGGTATTTTTCCAAGGGGGTTCCCAACCTATAGTTTTATGAAGGAACTAAGAGTCACAATGACATGATGCTAGCCATCATACCACTATGGGGATGATAATTGAGGTGTTAAGGGGATCATACATACTTAGGATAAGCATGTATAGGGACAACATAAGTTGGAAGATTCAACAAGGTTCAAGATGTTAATCATCATACCGCTAAGAAGATGATAATATAGATGGTCAAGGGGACATACATGCTCAGGGTATGCATGCATAAGATCAACGAGGGGTTCAACATACTCGAGAGTAAGTATGCAGAACATCAACAAGGGGTTCAACATACTCGAGAGTAAGTATGCAGAACATCAACAAGGGGTTCAAGAAGGGTGCCAAGAGGTCGACACACACAAGATAAGTGGGCATACCCCTCACACTTAGAGGGTACACCAAGATCATGATAATGACCACCATTTCCCTAAAGGGGATGGTAGGTGAGGTGTCAAAGAGAATCCAACATGCTCATGGTGAGCATGCTCCATCAACATAAGTAGATACCACACAAAATATATCGAGAGACAAGAATAACAACAAAGTAATCACAAAATGTGATTCAACATTCAGAGATCAAGAGATGGCTTGCCTTGGTTGGCTTGTCCCTGGTCCTCTTCAAAACTTTCTCTAAAATCCTCCCCTTCAACTTCTCCCTCGTTCGTGTCTAGCGTCGCAAAAGTAAATAAAGCAAACAATCAACACATAGCTCAAGAACCAAGGGTCAAGTAAAATAAACATGAAAATATGCAGGGGAGTTGTTCTACAGTAACAAATCATGGTTTGGATATTTTGAAAACAAAGTGATGGCAAGGATTTGAATAAGTCAAAGAGATTTTTATTCTTTCATTGCATGTGACACACATACACTCATGAACAGAGATAAATTTTCATGATCAGTGACAAATGGTATTTTTCCTATATGGGAAATAACAAAACAAGATTAAAACAATTGGATTCATCCAAAAATATGAAATCTACAATTTTAGGAATTAGAAATACTAACCAGAATGCAGTGATCATGTTTAATGTACTAAAAATCGTACAAACATCCTAAAAATATGGGACCAGAGGCATTGGAAAGATAATGAAATTTCGAATCTAATGCAATTGGTTTCACTGGATTTGGGCCAGTATATCTTGAGTTATTCACGTTTGAAGTTCTCTCGGTTCTTATCAAGTTTTACAGAAAATTTCAAAGTTCAAATTAATTAATCGGGCGGGAAAACGATCTGGGCCGTGCGGGGGTGGTGAGTTGGGCCGGCCCAGGCGGTTATCCAGGTGGAGGGAGGAAAAAAGAAAAAATAAAGAAAAGAAAAGGGGAGAGGGGCCCGGGCGGGCCAGGCAGTTGCATGGCCGACGTGGCCATGCAGCCCATGCTCGGGCGTCGTTCTCCCGCGAGACGCACGCAGGGCGCCCGCGCGGCGAACGAGAAAGAAGGGAGTGGCGCTCCAGGGGCTTACCGGAGGCGATCGTGGGCGGAGTCTGGGCGACGGCGGTCGACGTCGAGACTCCGGCGGGCGGTGGGGTGTCGCGGGTATCCAGGGCGTGCGTCAGGCAGCGTCCTCCGCTCCATCAGCGGCTTCTCCCGGCGCCTTCTCCTCGCAGCAGCTCCCGACCAACCGCAACGGCGGCGTGCTCCGGCGGTCCTGGATGAAATGGAGGGCGTGGTTAGGTCGGGCAGAGGGTGGTGAGCGTAGGGAAAAAGAGGGGAAGGAGGCCATCGTCGGGAAGTGCTCTATCGGCCCGCCGCCTCCATGGTGGTCACGGTGGCGCTGTTCTCTCCGGCCGAGCAGCGAGAGGAAGGGGAGGGCTGCATCGCTTCGGTGTGGCTCAGGGGAGTGGGAGGGAGGTGGTGTGGTGGAGGAGTGAGCTGGGGGTTGGGTTTTATAGGCGGGGGAGGGTGACCAGCGGGCGAGCGGGCGGTGACCACGGCCAATGGAGGCGTGCGTGGTGCCCACGACCAATGAGCTCGCGAGGGCTGACGTCTGGGCGGTGGAAGAGGGTGACGTTGCGGTGATGGCGTCAGCAGAAGAGGGGTGCGCGCGGGAAGAAGTGAGGGATCGAGCGGGAGGGTCTCCAGGCGAGCGTTTTTGCTGTTAGATTTTGGTGTGGTTTGGGCGAAGGCCTTGTTTGGCTTGGGCTGAGTTTGGGGGAGAGGGGAGAGGTTCCAGGGGGTGGTTCTATTGGGTTTGTGGTCGGGCCAGAGGTGGGACAATGGCTGGGCCTCAAACAAAAACAAGTCATGGCTCGGTCATACAAATGTAATGGAAAAGGGAGAGAAACTAGCTAGGGTTTGGAAGAAAAAAATGGAGGGAAAAGAAAGAGAGAAGGTAGATGGGGAGTGGAGAAACCAAGGATCATGAAGTGACAAGGTTTGCAACAACTTGTAATATTTGAAAAGAAACCAAAAACAAAAAGAGAGGAAACAATGTGGTGATGATGGTGATGGTGTCCACTTGATTCATGAAGAGAGAATGCTAGATAGATGAGGAGGTGGTGATAAATTTGGGAGATTTCCAAATCCCTCAAGACATAAAGGCTAGATGAGATCATGGCTCAACACAAAGTGAGTTTGGTTAAATGCATGGAATGATGGGCTCACCATTTCAATACTAGGTAGAAAGAAATAAAAATCTCATAGGTGGGAATATTATGAGATGGGTCGAAGAAAAAGGCATTAGATCCCATCCTATTAGTTGGGTTGACTATATAGCAAAAACCAAAGAGAGTTAGAAAGAATGGTATGTGTGGTGTTGCATGTATTTTGGGTAAATAGGAGATGAAATGGTTTCCTAGAAAATACAATTTGAATGGGAGAGGTATGATAGATATATATATGAAACCTTCTCATATTTTAAAATGAGGAAGGTCTTGAGGGTGATTTGAGAAACGAGAATTGTTTTGCTAGTCAAAAAGATGGGTATAGGGTTTAGGGAATTCCTCCAAAAGAAAGGAGAAATAACAAGTGTTCTCAAGTGTGGAAGATGATTTGCTAGTGTAGATATCATTTCTACACCAAGGTGTTGAAGATTAGAACATCAATCAAAGAAAACAAGGTATAAAAGTTGGAAATGGGATCTAGTGGTGCAACACTGGATAGGGTATAAGACCAAGTTAAATAAATGGGTTGTAAAGGTAGAATGGGGCATGCAAAACGTGGAAGTTGTAGAGGGTGTCGCATAGATGAGATCCATACCTTCATTTCACCAAAAACAGATGTGGGTGCTTAGATATCAAGAGCCAAAGTTTGAATCTTTTAAGCCTGCCAAAAAAAAGATTGCTGACTAGGCCTCAAAACCATCAAGGGTAAGTGGGTAAGAGAGTGATATGGTTCAAGGCAAAGACATGGTTGGGAAGTACTCATGACAAGGTAGGTCTAGGACCAGGTGCATTGCGTTAGATGGCAAGAGGTAGCTTAATCTAGGGGCTCCAAAATGGAACCTGGAAATAGATTTAGGACTTAGTCAAAATTGTGAAGGTTGAGGGTTTTTTTTTACTAGGGCATAAGAGAGAAGGATGTATTAAGGGGCAGATGATCCCAAGTTTTGAAATCAAGGATGATTTTACTACTAGAGGTGTTGTTCTTTGAGGTAGCTCAAGACAAAACTCAACAAGCAAATCAAGACAATTCATCTAATTAGTCTTTATCAAAAAAGTTTTTGTTCCCCCTGATTTTTGCACCAGGGTCAACTAAACATGGTTGCAAAAGTTGGGGTGTGACAGATCTTCCACCCTTAAAATAATCTCGTCCCAAGATTACTAAGCGTAGGACTAGGGAGGTTGTAAAGTTTAACTAAAGTTAGACTCCATTCTTTTGTAGATGTGTCGTTGTCGAGAAGGTCGTTGCTTCAACTTCTGGGAGACATGATGGATTCTTGCCGAGGTGAGCCTTATGAAGAGGTTGACTAGTCTATGGAGGTGTTAGATCTGAAACTTCTTAACGGTCCTAGCGGGGGTCAAAGACTCTGGGAGGTTTAGTGCACTCCAACGGTGCTTTAGCAGGGTTGAGAACTTTCTAGAGTTAGCTTAATATTTTAGTGGAAGACGAAGTCTTCCACCCTTAAAATTGTTCACCGGGGGTTTTGAAAACTCTAAGCTTCGGCCACGGAGTCTTGTCGGGCGCTTTTGAAGAAGTCATTGATCTCTCGTCTTGAGTCGAACATCTTCAGGGGGCGGTGTGTAGTCCACAGCTTCAAGGCGAGTAAATTCATCCCAACAAGTTCCCAACGGTGTTTTAGAAATGTTTAAAATGTTAGGGTTAGCTCCAATTTTTAGTGGAAGACGAAGTCTTCCACCCTTAAGATTGTTCATCGGGCTTTCGGAAAAACTTAGAGCTTCTGCCTCGTGGTTCTGTCTGGGGCTTCTGAAGAAGTCATCGATCTTCCGTATTCAGCTGAAGAATCTTCAGGGGAGACGTGTAGACTACGGCTTCAAGAGGCACTCACGGTGTTTATTAAACCGTAGGACGCACAGTGAGTCAGTAAGTCGATGGAACTCCTGGTTGGTATCCACATGAAGCAGCAACAAAGGTTGTCGAAGACAATCTTCAGCTTGCGAGTCTGTGTTGACCAGTTAAGAAGCGAGCGGGTAAGTTACACCTAATCTTGAGTCTTGAGGTATCTTCGTGAGCTTCACTTGACGAGGACCAGATGATCTATGTGATGCAGCTTGGCTTTGACGCTATTGTTCTCTCAGCTTGTTAGGCGATGTGTTAGAGGGTAGTTTTAAGAAGTTATCCTCGAGGTTAGCGTGATTATACTCCAAGGTTAGACCAAATTAGTATGGCTTCTCACGGAGGTGCAGTTACTCTTGAAGGTTGGGGCTTCTGCTTTCTTGACGTAGTCCTGATCTTGAAGGTAGTCAGTGTAGATAGAGGTTTGGGTTAGTTTTACTGACGGTTGAAAAACAACTGTTAACGGGTTTAGAGTTAGAGTTTTCCGTTAACCTATCCAACTAACTAGCAGTTAGCAAAACATCGGCGAGGTAGGTGAGGGTGAAAACATCTTCGGGAGGCTTCTTACGGTGGGTTATCACACTAAGAGTATTTTTCAGGCCGAAAGACTAGAAAAACATACACACAACAAACAGACAAAAGACACTCAAGGCAGCACACTAGGGAACTACAAGCAATCAGCACACCAAACAAGGCACTCTAAGTATCTAGGGATACCTAATACGTGTGGGTAGCTCAATTGAAGCGATTGAGTTTGTCCTATCCATCCTATTGGTTTGGGGCTGGTCACATATGTTGGCGTCTTCATCTTGTTGACATCGTCTTCAACAAGGATTCTCGAAGCAAAGGGTGGTGATGCGGCCTGGTGTTGAGTCGTCGATGTTGAGGTGGAGGCGAAAACTGCGTAGAACTTCTGGTCTCAACATCCAAGGGAATGTGAGGTCTTCAGAGGGGTAGCTGTTGAGGTACTCCCAAAGTCGACAACTTCTTGTGGCTGGCCCAAAAAAATTACTAGTCAATGAACGGAGGACTTGATCCCAGACGACTGCAAAAAGTGCAAGTCCACGAAGGAACAAGGTCAGCTCCTTGACAGACTTTGGTGATAACTGTAACGGCCCAGGGTAGGACCCCAATAGATTTGTTTGTTCTTTTTCTTTAGTGCATCAACATGGCATCATGCATCATATCATCCATGCTTTTAACAAAATAAAATTATTTTATAAACCCTAAATTATTTTATTTCTTTCTCATAGGGGTGATATAATAAAACCTTTCTTTCTCTCCACCTTTGTTTTCAAAATTCAAATCCTTGTTGGGATTGCTTTCAAATCAATTTGTAAAACAGTTTTGAAAAAGGAAAGAAAAAGAAATTTGAAAATAAAAATAAAAACCCTCCTCTCTCCCTTGGGTCTCTCTCTCTCTTCTCGGCCTGTTTCCTCTCACCCCGGCGGCCCACCATGTTCCCGCAGCAGCCCACCAGTCCGCTCCATCTCCCGGCCCGTACCCCTTCGTGGGAAAAGCATCTCCTCCCTCGTTGTCGTCTTCCCCACGAGCACGCAGATGGCGTGACCACCGTGGTCCTCGACTCAACTACCACGCACCACATGCCTCCCCCCTCTTCTTTATCCTCTGCCCAGAAAACCCTAGCGCCAACCCTCCTCTTCCCTCCTTGCGCCGCCGCCTCCTTCTCTTCCCCTTTTTCTCTCTTCTCTGTGAAGCCACCGAGCACCAACGCGCCCCCCTCGTCGGCGCGCTGCCGTTCCACCATGTCCGCCACCACACCGATACCACCAGGAGGTGCGCCTCGAACTCCTTATTCGCCTGGTACCTCCAATCGAGCCAGGGACGCTCTATTTCGCCGCCTCCGACCCTGTTTCCTTCTCCGACCTGGCAGCAAAATTCTTCGATTCCGGCCATCTCAGTCCTCCTCCGCTCCTTCTGAGCACGCCCTCGGCTTCGGGGTAAGCTCGCGCATCGCCTGCACCTCCTCTCCTCTCTCCTCGCTTCCTGGTTCGATTTCTCACCGTTGATGCCGATCGTGCCTCGCAGATCCTCACCGCCGGCGAGCCTCCGGCGCATCTTCGACGACGGCGCCACCTCTCCTTGGTCCGCGCCGACGAGGCGAGGACGACGCTCCCTTCCGCGCATCCGGGCACACCGCCAAACGCCCGCACGCGCGACGCCCTGCGGTGGTCACCGCCGCTCCCGCGACGCGCGCGGCATCCCCCTTGCAGCGCATGGTTCGCCACGTCGTCCGCCACGCTGGCGCCACGTCTTCCTTTCCGACCCCACCCATCAGCGACCTGGACTAACTTCCCCTCCGGTGAGAAATCACCCTCAGATCCAGATCCCGTCGTTTTTGCATCAAGCCCCCTGGCCTCTTTTGATTCTAACCCGCGGTCCCTACTTTTTCCGGATAACCCCCTGCATCTGTTGATAATCATCCCGGGACCCTCTGCCTTGCCAGCGGCTGTGTCAGCGCCCCCTGGCCCGCAGGTCAGTGACCTGGGCTAGCTCTGCTCGCGGTAAGAAGAGACCCAGCCTGTTTCTGTTTTTCTGAAAATTACAGAAAATGTTATAATCTTGCATAAATCATATCTTGCAAACCGTAACTCGAAATAAAATGATTTATATATGAAAATTGATCAGAAAAACATGAGGAACATGAATATGCCATCCATGCTTGCTGTTGCATCATGCATCATATAAATTCGTGATAGTTTGCATTATCACCTAATATGGAACATATGGAATATGTGGGATATTATATATATGTTGTCCCGGTTCCATTTAACTTTGATGTAGCTCACCCCTGCCATGTTTGCTAGGCTAATCCACCCTTAAATTTGTTGGTAGGAAATGCAACTCCAAACCTAATTGTTTGTCCGGGGTCCCGACTCCGATTAAATTGGATAAGTGCATCGCATCCTATCTGCCATGTCATGCATGCCTGCATTTGATCATGCTGGTTCTTCTTCCCTAGTAGTAAGACTTGCACCCGTTGTTTGTCCAGCATTTGCTTCTTCTCGGGATAGGATCACGAAGTGTTGATGTGAGATACGACGAGTTCTCCGACAAGTTCTTCTGCAGCTTTTCAAAGGCGAGCCCTCTCTATTCACATATTATACACTCTCCCTCGCATTGATATCCTTATGTTGCGCTTCTTATCGAGTCACGTGTCCTATTCCACTTGTCTACCATAATAATCCTATATGCATCATTCCTCACCCATAGCCGTTGCTTGATGTTTGAGCCTTGCGAGTCGTAGGCGTATTTAGGCTCTGTTGTTTATCTCGATCTGTAATCGGGATATGTTGGGTTTTTGGGAGGTTATCACATGCTATATCAGTTGTTGGAGATACACATGCTCTACTTAACTGTTAACAACTAAAATTGTAAGCAGAGGCATCTGTGAGCCCCTTTGCGAAAGCATCGGAACTTTGACTCGCTAATGTCCCCTAGGACCCGAGTTCTTGTTATCTGTTCCGAGATTGAGCGCTCTACCCATGCGTGGGGACGATTATTGGGACCCCCTCACCCATTACCTTTTCTCAAGTCGGTTGAAAAGGGGCCACAACCTTGGTTTTATTTGCCGATGCCATGTATGCCATGCTTTACTTACTCGTTGCCTTCGGGTGTTTACTTCCCGTTGCCTTCGGGTGTTTATATTCTGTACTCGTACCTTGCGGGACGTTTAGCGAAGCGTGTGGTTTGCACGCCTAGCCACCGGCGCAAACCTCCGAGTTCGCTTCGGAGTACGGCCGGACTTCGTCACGGGTAGCTTAGTTGGGTGGCCCCCTAGACTTTCTTGTTGAACCGGGAACGGTCTTGTTGTGAGACATCCACCCGTCGTAAGTGCGTCGAGCATGCGTATGGTTACATTTGGGCAACCCCCGCAGGGTGTACATCTTATCGATAAGCCGTGTCCGCGGTTATGGACGACTTGGAATTGTATAGCTTGATCATAGAACAACTTACACCGTTATCTTGTTGCTAATAATCTGCTAATAACTTGCGTAGTAATATAGCATTACTACAACCGATACCTAATAAAACTTGCCCACCGTTGAGTGCCTTTTACATTGCCTCTTCGCAATTGTTGAAGGGGATATGTGTATTTGGCTGGGTTATGTTTGTGTAGTATTTATCTGTTACCTTATGCGCTCTCTTATCTTCTCTGATTAGACGGATGTTGTAGCGTGTCTCTATTGGTTATAGTTTTGCTGCCGCTAAATCTACCATATAGCCCCAGGCGATATATATATATACTCGCTCGGCGAGCATAGCCATTTCTAGTCTCGCTAAGTACGTGCCGGAGTTCGTTCCTTGGTACTTACTCTCGCCTTTTCCCCTTTCTCTTTTGCTTCCTCCCTTTTGTCGGCAACCGATGGCCCGACTTTGACAGGTACGAGATGACGACGTTAGCAAGGTTACCCTTCCGGCTTGGCCCGGGCAGGGTTATGGACGCCACTGGTTATCTTCAGGACTCTTAGTCCAATTTGTATCTTGTCCGTACTCGGATGTATTCGATCTTCTGTATGATTTGGATCTTTGTATTGTCTATTTGTATCTTGACTCGTTGGAGTCGTTGTTGTATATATGTATCTTGTGGGCTCTATTGTAATCCTGTTGTAATGTTACCGCTCGTGTTAATTCCTCTGGCATCACGTGTGTGATTCGTCGCGCACGTCGTGTCGGAGGGCGTCTCTGAATCGATATCATGCGGATTTCGGCGGGTTCGCTGAGATCCTCATGGTACCGGTTCCGGGGCGTAACAAGTTGGTATCAGAGCCCAGGTTGACGGTACCCCACTAGTCCAGCCTGTAGGATAACCTAGCCAACGGTCGTTGAGTTTAGAGTGTCAAAACCTATTTTCTAAAATTCGTTAGATAGAACTGACTAGCTCTGTTTTTCTCCTTAACTATATTCTTTCTCCTCTTACCTTTGCGAGTTTTGAGTCTTCTCTCTTACCTGAGCTTCTCTGAGTCATAGGTTCCGACGTGGGTTGGACTATCTCTGCCTTAATCTAATAGGACCGATCTTTGAAAACCTTCCAACAGAAGAACATCACCGGCGGCTAACCTTCGTCTTCTCCATTGATGTCATCTATGCCTCTCTGATCTTTCTACAATTCTTTGTTCTTTGGCTCCGCCGAATCTTCGCTGACAATGCTTGTCGATATCGTCAATCAGAATTCTGGGAGCTGTTACACGATTCTCCTATTCATGTGCAGAGTAATACTTTGAGTGCGGGATGGAGTCGCGACCATAACGACTACTCTTATTATTCGCTCTTGTTACTTGAAGGGGTGGATCAATGTGATTCTTACTCCTCCATCTTTGTGTACGGCGCCTGATCGTCTGCGACCGAGGCATCCGACAGAAGTGCATCATCGTCACCGGAACAACGACTTCTTGTTGGTGGTGTCGACCGCCCAAGCTGGAGCAAGACTTCTTGTTAGTGGTGTCGAGGAGATCGAGACGTTGCCTGAAGATCCGATAGTTCACCTCTCTCCCCCGTACCTTGAGGTGGAACCTCGGGGCGAGGTTCCTTGTTAGTGGTGTCGATTGTAACGGCCCAGGGTAGGACCCCAATAGATTTGTTTGTTCTTTTTCTTTGGTGCATCATCATGGCATCATGCATCATATCATCCATGCTTTTAACAAAATAAAATTATTTTATAAACCCTAAATTATTTTATTTCTTTCTCATAGGGGTGATATAATAAAACCTTTCTTTCTCTCCACCTTTGTTTTCAAAATTCAAATCCTTGTTGGGATTGCTTTCAAATCAATTTGTAAAACAGTTTTGAAAAAGGAAAGAAAAAGAAATTTGAAAATAAAAATAAAAACCCTCCTCTCTCCCTTGGGTCTCTCTCTCTCTTTTCTGGCCTGTTTCCTCTCACCCCGGCGGCCCACCATCTTCCCGCAGCAGCCCACCAGTCCGCTCCATCTCCTGGCCCGTACCCCTTCGTGGGAAAAGCATCTCCACCCTCGTTGTCGTCTTCCCCACGAGCACGCAGATGGCGTGACCACCGTGGTCCTCGACTCAACCACCACGCACCACATGCCTCCCCCCTCTTCTTTATCCTCTGCCCAGAAAACCCTAGCGCCAACCATCCTCTTCCCTCCTTGCGCCGCCGCCTCCTTCTCTTCCCCTTTTTCTCTCTTCTCTGTGAAGCCACTGAGCACCACCGCGCCCCCCTCGTCGGCGTGCTGCCGTTCCACCATGTCCGCCACCACACCGATACCACCAGGAGGTGCGCCTCGAACTCCTTATTCGCCTGGTACCTCCAATCGAGCCAGGGACGCTCTATTTCGCCGCCTCCGACCCCGTTTCCTTCTCCGACCTGGCAGCAAAATTCTTCGATTCCGGCCATCTCAGTCCTCCTCCGCTCCTTCTGAGCACGCCCTCGGCTTCGGGGTAAGCTCGCGCATCGCCTGCACCTCCTCTCCTCTCTCCTCGCTTCCTGGTTCGATTTCTCACCGTTGATGCCGATCGTGCCTCGCAGATCCTCACCGCCGGCGAGCCTCCGGCGCATCTTCGACGACGGCGCCACCTCTCCTTGGTCCGCGCCGACGAGGCGAGGCCGACGCTCCCTTCCGCGCATCCGGGCACACCGCCAAACGCCCGCACGCGCGACACCCTGCGGTGGTCACCGCCGCTCCCGCGACGCGCGCGGCATCCCCCTTGCAGCGCATGGTTCGCCACGTCGTCCGCCACGCTGGCGCCACGTCTTCCTTTCTGACCCCACCCGTCAGCGACCTGGACTAACTTCCCCTCCGGTGAGAAATCACCCTCAGATCCAGATCCCTTCATTTTTGCATCAAGCCCCCTGGCCTCTTTTGATTCTAACCCGCGGTCCCTACTTTTTCCGGAGAACCCCCTGCATCTGTTGACAATCATCCCGGGACCCTCTGCCTTGTCAGCGGCTGTGTCAGCGCCCCCTGGCCCGCAGGTCAGTGACCTGGGCTAGCTCTGCTCGCGGTAAGAAGAGACCCAGCATGTTTCTGTTTTTCTGAAAATTACAGAAAATGTTATAATCTTGCATAAATCATATCTTGCAAACCGTAACTCGAAATAAAATGATTTATATATGAAAATTGATCAGAAAAACATGAGGAACATGAATATGCCATCCATGCTTGCTGTTGCATCATGCATCATATAAATTCGTGATAGTTTGCATTATCACCTAATATGGAACATATGGAATATGTGGGATATTGTATATATGTTGTCCCGGTTCCATTTAACTTTGATGTAGCTCACCCCTGCCATGTTTGCTAGGCTAATCCACCCTTAAATTTGTCGGTAGAAAATGCAACTCCAAACCTAATTGTTTGTCCGGGGTCCCGACTCCGATTAAATTGGATAAGTGCATCGCATCCTATCTGCCATGTCATGCATGCCTGCATTTGATCATGCTGGTTCTTCTTCCCTAGTAGTAAGACTTGCACCCGTTTTTTGTCCAGCATTTGCTTCTTCTCGGGATAGGATCACGAAGTGTTGATATTGTGAGATACGACGAGTTCTCCGACAAGTTCTTCTGCAGCTTTTCACATGCGAGCCCTCTCTCTTCACCTATTATACACTCTCCCTCGCATTGATATCCTTATGTTGCGCTTCTTATCGAGTCACGTGTCCTATTCCACTTGTCTACCATAATAATCCTATATGCATCATTCCTCACCCATAGCCGTTGCTTGATGTTTGAGCCTTGCGAGTCGTAGGTGTATTTAGGCTCTGTTGTTTATCTCGATCTGTAATCGGGATATGTTGGGTTTTTGGGAGGTTATCACATGCTATATCAGTTGTTGGAGATACACATGCTCTACTTAACTGGTAACAACTAAAATTGTAAGCAGAGGCATCTGTGAGCCCCTTTGCGAAAGCATCGGAACTTTGACTCGCTAATGTCCCCTAGGACCCGAGTTCTTGTTATCTGTTCCGAGATTGAGCGCTCTACCCATGCGTCGCGACGATTATTGGGACCCCCTCACCCATTACCTTTTCTCAAGTCAGTTGAAAAGGGGGCCACAACCTTGGTTTTATTTGCCGATGCCATGTATGCCATGCTTTACTTACTGTTGCCTTCGGGTGTTTACTTCCTGTTTCCTTCGGGTGTTTATATTCTATACTGTACCTTGCGGGACGTTTAGCGAAGCGTGTGGTTTGCACGCCTAGCCGCCGGCGCAAACCTCTGAGTCCGCTTCGGAGTACGGCCGGACTTCGTCACGGGTAGCTTAGTTGGGTGGCCCCCCTAGACTTTCTTGTTGAACTGGGAACGGTCTTGTTATGAGACATCCACCTGTCGTAAGTGGGTCGAGCATGCGTATGGTTACATTTGGGCAACCCCTGCAGGGTTTACATCTTATCGATAAGCCGTGTCCGCGGTTATGGACGACTTGGAATTGTATAGCTTGATCATAGAACAACTTACACCGTTATCTTGTTGCTAATAATCTGCTAATAACTTGCGTAGTAATATAGCATTACTACAACCGATACCTAATAAAACTTGCCCACCGTTGAGTGCCTTTTACATTGCCTCTTCGCAATTGTTGAAGGGGATATGTGTATTTGGCTGGGTTATGTTTGTGTAGTATTTATCTGTTACCTTATGCGCTCTCTTATCTTCTCTGATTAGACGGATGTTGTAGCGTGTCTCTATTGGTTATAGTTTTGTTGCCGCTAAACCTACCATATAGCCCCAGGCGATATATATATATACTCGCTCGGCGAGCATAGCCATTTCTAGTCTCGCTAAGTACGTGCCGGAGTTCGTTCCTTGGTACTTACTCTCGCCTTTTCCCGTTTCTCTTTTGCTTCCTCCCTTTTGTCGGCAACCGATGGCCCGAATTTGACAGGTACGAGATGACGACGTTAGCAAGGTTACCCTTCCGGCTTGGCCTGGGCAGGGTTATGGACGCCACTGGTTATCTTCAGGACTCTTAGTCCAATTTGTATCTTGTCCGTACTCGGATGTATTCGATCTTCTGTATGATTTGGATCTTTGTATTGTCTATTTGTATCTTGACTCGTTGGAGTCGTTGTTGTATATATGTATCTTGTGGCTTCTATTGTAATCATGTTGTAATGTTACCGCTCGTGTTAATTCCTCTGGCATCACGTGTGTGATTCGTCGCGCACGTCGTGTCGGAGGGCGTCTCTGAATCGATATCATGCGGATTTCGGCGGGTTCGCTGAGATCCTCATGGTACCGGTTCCGGGGCGTCACAATAACCAAAGACATGATCTTATTATTCCTATATGTGTATGGATAAGTTGGCATCCAAACTTCAATAGCTGCTATTGGAGATACATGAGTATTCCTGAGGGATTGATCCATTTTTGAGTCTCCGGTCTGAGTTGGGACATCGTCCAATATGTTTGAAGTGGATGAGACAATAGAGTAAGAATGTTCAAACATGTTTATAAAGCGGAGAGATAAGAATTTAGAAGTTTTGAAGAAATAAGAGGAGTAGAAGCTATGCTTCCGACTAAAGAAAACATTTGTTTCGTAAATAGTTTTTCCCAAGTACTTGTTTCCTAACTAACGTTCATGCTAACTAAGGTCTCCTACAGTCAGGATAGCTCTGAAACCAGCTCTGTGGGGACCCCGGACTAGTTGTCCAAAATCCCTGTTATGTATACAGTTCACGATCCCATGATCAGTGCGTCGTGAACAAATAACCGAACTGATATCAAATTACACCATCCATTACAAAGCGGAATAAGAAAATTACAATGAGGTCACATGACCATTACTTACATAATAGCCTCGAAGGGCCTAACTAAACATCGAGTAGCAACATCACTTCAGCAGCGTAGTACCCAAGTCATCCGCCATAACCCTACGAGCAAGCGGCCGGGAAGACGTTCCTAGCTCGCATAGACGTCGCCAACTCCTTCTTCATCCGTCGTGTTCCTCCAAGTCTGGCCAAGTAAATAGCCAGGGACAAAGCCCTGAGTACATTTGGAATTGTACTCGCAAACCATCAAGAAAGGTGCTAACAATGCTAACTAAAAGAGACAAGAGAAGAAGGATAGTTTCTCTTGTGGATATAGCATGTGAAAGAGAATCAGTTTCTCTTGTGGATATAGCATGTGAAAGAGAATCAGTTTCTCTTGTGGATATAGCATCCCAACATCGCAGTTGAAGGGGACACTAAGAGGGTTCTATGACATCTCTATATCTTTGTTAAAGAAGATACTTCAAAAGAGTTCTACAACATAAAACACTAGGAAGGGGGTAACCCAGTTTATTTCCTTTCCGACCATCTCCACATGGTCAACCAAACCATTCTAGTACCCTTCAGGTACTCCGAAAACAAGTTCCTTTTTCCTTTGGTAAACACTTTCTCAAACAAAACTCATCGAGGCTAAGCAACAGCCATTTCAACCGTCCATGACCGCGGACACGGCTATTCGAATAGATTTGACTCTGCAGAGTTTGCACACTTTCCCCACAAGATCCGCGAATTTATCATGTGGGCATCATCCCTGCATATCAACTATGCCATGACAAAAACTCGGACATAGCCTTTCGCCTATTCGTCTAAGCACGGGATCCTACCCTATGGAGTATGTACCTCCCCGGCACCGTGGAAGCTCACCTCACTTTGAGCGTGGCTCCACCGCCAAGCCAGGAGACCCATAGTGTCTTCCGGACGGGTCAGCCCCGAAGGCCTCCCGTTATACTATTGTCTCCACCAACGACAATCCGGATTCAGGGGTAACCTTACCCTTATATAGTTGTGCGGTGTCCCATGCTAAGAAGAACAAACTACGGGCTAAGCCCCGTCCCACCCCAGGGTAATGTGGTGCGCGGGTTAATTGTCACGGGTGAATACTTAGGCGCCAAAGTTTTCGAAAACAAGATTTTCTTTTCAACCATCTTTGCCAAGATCCTTTCCTTTCATAAACACACGCTTGGGTAAGTCCAACTCACCCAAAGTTTTCAAAAATTCTTTTCAACAAGGTATTTTTCCAAGGGGGTTCCCAACCTATAGTTTTATGAAGGAACTAAGAGTCACAATGACATGATGCTAGCCATCATACCACTATGGGGATGACAATTGAGGTGTTAAGGGGATCATACATACTTAGGATAAGCATGTATAGGGACAACATAAGTTGGAAGATTCAACAAGGTTCAAGATGTTAATCATCATACCGCTAAGAAGATGATAATATAGATGGTCAAGGGGACATACATGCTCGGGGTATGCATGCATAAGATCAACAAGGGGTTCAACATACTCGAGAGTAAGTATGCGGAACATCAACAAGGGGTTCAAGAAGGGTGCCAAGAGGTCGACACACACAAGATAAGTGGGCATACCCCTCACACTTAGAGGGTACACCAAGATCATGATAATGACCACCATTTCCCTAAAGGGGGTGGTAGGTGAGGTGTCAAAGAGAATCCAACATGCTCATGGTGAGCATGCTCCGTCAACATAAGTAGATATCACACAAAATATATCGAGAGACAAGAATAACAACAAAGTAATCACAAAATGTGATTCAACATTCAGAGATCAAGAGATGGCTTGCCTTGGTTGGCTTGTCCCTGGTCCTCTTCAAAACTTTCTCTAAAATCCTCCCCTTCAACTTCTCCCTCGTTCGTGTCTAGCGTCGCAAAAGTAAATAAAGCAAACAATCAACACATAGCTCAAGAACCAAGGATCAAGTAAAATAAACATGAAAATATGCAGGGGAGTTGTTCTACAAGTAACAAATCATGGTTTGGATATTTTGAAAACAAAGTGATGGCAAGGATTTGAATAAGTCAAAGAGATTTTTATTCTTTCATTGCATGTGACACACATACACTCATGAACAGAGATAAATTTTCATGATCAGTGACAAATGGTATTTTTCCTATATGGGCAATAACAAAACAAGATTAACAAAATTGGATTCATCCAAAAATATGAGATCTACAATTTTAGGAATTAGAAATACTAACCAGAATGCAGTGATCATGTTTAATGTACTAAAAATCGTACAAACATCCTAAAAATATGGGACCAGAGGCATTGGAAAGATAATGAAATTTCGAATCTAATGCAATTGGTTTCACTGGATTTGGGCCAGTATATCTTGAGTTATTCACGTTTGAAGTTCTCTGGTTCTTATCAAGTTTTACAGAAAATTTCAAAGTTCAAATTAATTAATCGGGCGGGAAAACGATCTGGGCCGTGCGGGGGTGGTGAGTTGGGCCGGCCCAGGCGGTTATCCAGGTGGAGGGAGGAAAAAAGAAAAAATAAAGAAAAGAAAAGGGGAGAGGGGCCCGGGCGGGCCAGGCAGTTGCATGGCCGACGTGGCCATGCAGCCCATGCTCGGGCGTCGTTCTCCCGCGAGACGCACGCAGGGCGCCCGCGCGGCGGACGAGAAAGAAGGGAGTGGCGCTCCAGGGGCTTACCGGCGGCGATCGTGGGCGGAGTCTGGGCGACGGCGGTCGACGTCGAGACTCCGGCGGGCGGTGGGGTGTCGCGGGTATCCAGGGCGTGCGTCAGGCAGCGTCCTCCGCTCCATCAGCGGCTTCTCCCGGCGCCTTCTCCTCGCAGCAGCTCCCGGCCAACCGCAACGGCGGCGTGCTCCGGCGGTCCTGGATGAAATGGAGGGCGTGGTTAGGTCGGGCAGAGGGTGGCGAGCGTAGGGAAAAAGAGGGGAAGGAGGCCATCGTCGGGAAGTGCTCTACTGGCCCGCCGCCTCCATGGTGGTCACGGTGGCGCTGTTCTCTCCAGCGAGCAGCAGAGGAAGGGGAGGGCTGCATCGCTTCGGTGTGGCTCAGGGGAGTGGGAAGGAGGTGGTGTGGCGGAGGAGTGAGCTGGGGGTTGGGTTTTATAGGCGGGGGAGGGTGACCAGCGGGCGAGCGGGCGGTGACCACGGCCAATGGAGGCGTGCGTGGTGCCCACGACCAATGAGCTCGCGAGGGCTGACGTCTGGGCGGTGGAAGAGGGTGACGTTGCGGTGATGGCGTCAGCAGAAGAGGGGTGCGCGCGGGAAGAAGTGAGGGATCGAGCGGGAGGGTCTCCGAGCGAGCGTTTTTGCTGTTAGATTTTGGTGTGGTTTGGGCGAAGGCCTTGTTTGGCTTGGGCTGAGTTTGGGGGAGAGGGGAGAGGTTCCGGGGGTGGTTCTATTGGGTTTGTGGTCGGGCCGGAGGTGGGACAATGGCTGGGCCTCAAACAAAAACAAGTCATGGCTCGGTCATACAAATGTAATGGAAAAGGGAGAGAAACTAGCTAGGGTTTGGAAGAAAAAAATGGAGGGAAAAGAAAGAGAGAAGGTAGATGGGGAGTGGAGAAACCAGGGATCATGAAGTGACAAGGTTTGCAACAACTTGTAATATTTGAAAAGAAACCAAAAACAAAAAAGAGAGGAAACAATGTGGTGATGATGGTGATGGTGTCCACTTGATTCATGAAGAGAGAATGCTAGATAGATGAGGAGGTGGTGATAAATTTGGGAGATTTCCAAATCCCTCAAGACATAAAGGCTAGATGAGATCATGGCTCAACACAAAGTGAGTTTGGTTAAATGCATGGAATGATGGGCTCACCATTTCAATACTAGGTAGAAAGAAATAAAAATCTCATAGGTGGGAATATTATGAGATGGGTCGAAGAAAAGGCATTAGATCCCATCCTATTAGTTGGGTTGACTATATAGCAAAAACCAAAGAGAGTTAGAAAGAATGGTATGTGTGGTGTTGCATGTATTTTGGGTAAATAGGAGATGAAATGGTTTCCTAGAAAATACAATTTGAATGGGAGAGGTATGATAGATATATATATGAAACCTTCTCCTATTTTAAAATGAGGAAGGTCTTGAGGGTGATTTGAGAAACGAGAATTATTTTGCTAGTCAAAAAGATGGGTATAGGGTTTAGGGAATTCCTCCAAAAGAAAGGAGAAATAACAAGTGTTCTCAAGTGTGGAAGATGATTTGCTAGTGTAGATATCATTTCTACACCAAGGTGTTGAATATTAGAACATCAATCAAAGAAAACAAGGTATAAAAGTTGGAAATGGGATCTAGTGGTGCAACACTTGGATAGGGTATAAGACCAAGTTAAATAAATGGGTTGTAAAGGTAGAATGGGGCATGCAAAACGTGGAAGTTGTAGAGGGTGTCGCATAGATGAGATCCATACCTTCATTTCACCAAAAACAGATGTGGGTGCTTAGATATCAAGAGCCAAAGTTTGAATCTTTTAAGCCTGCCAAAAAAAAGATTGCTGACTAGGCCTCAAAACCATCAAGGGTAAGTGGGTAAGAGAGTGATCTGGTTCAAGGCAAAGACATGGTTGGGAAGTACTCATGACAAGGTAGGTCTAGGACCAGGTGCATTGCGTTAGATGGCAAGAGGTAGCTTAATCTAGGGGCTCCAAAATGGAACCTAGAAATAGATTTAGGACTTAGTCAAAATTGTGAAGGTTGAGGGTTTTTTTTTTTACTAGGGCATAAGAGAGAAGGATGTATTAAGGGGCAGATGATCCCAAGTTTTGAAATCAAGGATGATTTTACTACTAGAGGTGTTGTTCTTTGAGGTAGCTCAAGACAAAACTCAACAAGCAAATCAAGACAATTCATCTAATTAGTCTTTGGAAAAAAGTTTTTGTTCCCCCTGATTTTTGCACCAGGGTCAACTAAACATGGTTGCAAAAGTTGGGGTGTGACAGAGATGATACGGGGTGGCTTTTGGACACCTCCTCCTCAAGACCGACAAGCCCTCATCGTGGCCCAATGACACGAGCTCGGGCCAAAGCTATAGACCAAGAGGTGAATTCGCTCCTTTCCACGTATACATTTGACACGTCCTTGGATGGCATACTACTTCATGCAAATACCCTGTGTTCAATCAGGTACATCGACCAAGACACAAGCCATGGAGACCAAGCCAAGGAAGAGGGAGCTGAAGACGAAGAAGATGGAGCTCCAGCGCCCCAGCCGGAAGTTCCACCCCCAGGACCGGAACTTCCTCCCAGATGCCTCCCAGATGCTGCCCAGCACCCTGTGAAGAGGATCCAGCCAGAACTTCCGCCCCGAGCGACCGGAACTTCCACCGAAGTTCCGCCCTAGTTCCAAAATCAAGCTCCGAGCCCCCGGGATGTTTCTGCAAGGAAAACGATCATTTTCGGAACTAGACCGGAAGTTGGCCGGAAGTACCGCCCCGACTGGAACTTCCGCCTCTTGAGACCGGAACTTCTGCCCCGACCGGAACTTCCGCCCCCAGTGACCGAAACTTCCGCCTGCACGACTTTCAGCTCAAAACAACACGTTTCAGCATGTAACTTACCCCTTCGCCCCACCAACTATAAATAGCCTTGTTGGCTCAGATCTGAGATTCAGACTTGTTGATTTTAAACTTGAGCTTTGCTCTTGCCCCCATGTGGGAACCCCTACCATAGATCCTAGATCTTGTACCACGCGATCTCCTTGTTGAATCCTTGTGATCTCTTTGGTGACTTCTATCGATTGTTGGTCTTTTTCTTGCACTTCTACCTTTTGGGTCTTTTTCTTGCACTTCTATCAACCTCGATCTTTTCACCCTTCTAGATCTCTAGGTTTTGATTCGTCGATCTTTTTGCGGGACTTCTACCGAAAGGTCTTTTCTCGCAACTTCTACCGAGTTGGTGGTTCGGGCCAACAAGGACAAACCAATTTGTGTGTGTGTGAGTTTGTATCTCCGATCCCCTTCGTGTTCTTCGCGTTCTACCACCTCCCCCACGAATCCCACCCAAATTCGTGAAGATCGGGCCTCCCCTAGGGCTTAGCTCTTATCAGGCCGGGCCATCCGGTTCAGGGGCCGGTCAGACCGGGCCACAGGCCGTACCATCCGGACGGCACCGGATCGTGCGCCGCGCCGAGACCTAGGCGAGTCCAGGACTTACAGAACCTGCGCCGGGGAGGCCGGTCGACCGCCCGGTCAGACCGGACGAGGGGCCGGACCCGGCCGGTCCAAACCGGACCTCAGTCCGGTCCAAACCGGACCTCAGGCCGGACCAGCACCGGGCGAAGCTGGAAACCTTACTGGATAGTGCCCGGTGTGCACCGGTCCAGGGGCCGGTCGGCGCCGGGCCAGCCGGTGCCACGGCCGGTCCAACCAGACAATAGGCCGGGTGGGCACCGAGCGACACTGCCAGAATACATAGGACCTTGAAGACCTTTTCTTTTCCTTTTAAAACAGAAAATGCTCCCGAACTCCGATTGACATGAAACCAATTTTGTTGGAAAGATAACGACAAATAGAACCGTCAAGAAATATGGAGACTCCTCACAGGATATTTTTAGAGATTCTAGAGAGGGAGTCTCCCACCGTCAAGAAACGGTGAAGACGTCCAAACTCGAAAACACAGTAGAAGATGCATGCGGATTCCGTTTTCGATGAACTTGAGCTTGTTGTAAAGCTAGCAACAAGCTCAAGAACCTTACACAGAGAAACACCAAGAATAAATAGGGATATGCCAAGTATGCAAAGGATTGAGCTCCCTAAGACGATGCGATCAAGTTACCCAACCGAAAGCCCCTCTTGATAGTGCAGCTCTGTATCCTATAATCCGGTCTCCCAACAACCACCTTGACCGGTAAAAGGAAAACCTAGCAAGGCCATACCTTTGCCTTGCGCATACTGCTTGATCTTGATGCTAACTCTTCAAGCTCCACTCAAGCCGGAATGCCTTACTTGTTCATTGTTGCTTCGTGAAGACTCACAAATGCTCCCCCATACACATGATGGGAAAGCTCCATTGATGCACATCTTCACATGTCCATTATCACCAAATAGACGGCAATCTTCAAGCATATGATCCTCTTGAGATGCTCAACTTGAACTTTCCCAACTCAACCTTGATGACGATCACCACTTGATGTCATCCTCTCATGGGCTATATGAGATCTCACTTTTGATGCATGCCCATGGAAAGATACCTAACCCACATAGACAACACAAGGGCACATATATGATGGGTTAGTTCATGAAGCATAATTGACAAGGCTTACCATACCACATGACTTAACATGGCACATTCTTCATGCTTCATGTGTTGACCAAACTTGAATCTATTCTTCACTCTTTGTACTGGTCAACCTTGTATCTTCTCATGCTCTATCATGCTGTCTTGAGGTGTATATAGAATTCTTAATTTGTTTGCATGCTCTAAAATCTTAGTCAGCCATAGCTCAACTTATGAGACAATATGACACCGACTTAGATCCATAACTTGGATTCTTCACTTGGAATCAAGCACTCAAGATCTTGATCATTCATTGCTTATCACATAAGCTAGAGCATGGCTAATGTTGAGTTCCACATAAGAACTCCATCTTCATTTCTTGTTCTTGATCATATCACATATATGACTTCAAATCAATGATCTTGATGCCGATACTCAAGGTATATCTTTTATCATCATGGCATCCATACTTGAATCCAACACATGGACTACAAGTAGTACCTATGGTATTCCTTCATTGAAACTCAATGAAAACATTAGTCCATAGAGGTTGTCATTAATTACCAAAACCACACATAGGGGCAATGTACCCTTACAGAGAGTCTATGCCCACATTACGCGGGAGATCAAGGTGTCGAATTTAGAGTTTCAAGTTGTCTTCTTCTGCCATAAACTATGGAACTCCAATAAGGATGCTCATCGCTTAGCGAGGAGGGTAGTTGTAGATGATCCTGGCCACCAAGTCTGGCTTTTAGCTCCGCCTGAGAATTTATGTGTTCCAATGGTTGTTGATTATTAATAAAGGCGGACACACTCAAAAAAATATCTTTTCATATTGTGTGTTGATACATAATTAAGTGTATGTGACATGATAGATAAATAATGTGGTAGTGTGTTCATATACACAATAGTTTGCATGACTTCTATCATGAGTTCCGAAACTTGGGCATACATATATACATCCTCCTCATAGCAAACCACATCAGCTATCAGGTGTGTTTGTCGTGTTCAATATGACAAACATCAGGAGCATGTTGGTGCTTTTTTTTTGCTTCATGGATCATATGCTCTTGATCTGGTGGGTTAGATTCTTGTATTTTGACATTATATTTGTCATGTGGGTGGTAAAAGTAGTGTCAACTTTATCTGGTCAATGGTTCACATGGCTTGCTCTTTTGTGTGCCTGGGCCCGTGGCTTTCTTTCTCGCCAATACGACCACCAATTTGTGGGTAGTCCAGCTCCTAGCTGCTTTTCTCTTCCACGGTTTCTTTAAGAGAGATCAAGTTGAATGTGCAAATGCAAAAGGAAGTGTAAACTTCGAGGAGCTTTAATGTAACTTTGGTATTTTCATATGTCTTATTGTTTGTGTTTGTGCAAATTTGCTTAGATGGTGCACTTTACTCGGACAATTAGTAAAGTCAGGTTGTTTGATGAAAAATAATATTTTTTTATAAGTGAATTCCATTTTTTACCCTCTAGTCTGACAATTTTGACAAAAATTACCCCATTATAGTAATTTATCATCCTAATTACACAATTTATCAAAACTTATGCCAATATTTACCCCTCCTTTTGTATGGCACTCCCACCATCATGACAAACTAAAAGAAAAATGCACACGAAAAGACTTTTCTCTCAGTGTAACAATAAAATACACTCTCATTTGATACGCCCTTAAGAGCATCTCTAACGGATGATGCATAATAAGTTAGGTGCCATAGAAAATAGCTTTTGTAGCATAGCACTTGGGGCCAAAAAAAAAACCTCTCCAACAAGTGCTACAAAATTGTTTGGGCTTTGCAATTTTTTTGCAACAACCTCAAAGTTTTAACCCAAGTGCTAAAAAATTGCAGCACCTCGCAGCGGATGCCACAAATAAAACGCCATGCATGTTGTCAACTGTTTGGGTGAAACCTCCCGCCTCCCTCGCCATGCTGCCGCCGAAATCTGAGTGATTTTGCCGCCGCCTCGTCGAATCTTCAGCTGTTCCGATGGAATTGAGCCCCACCGCATCGTTCACCCACTGATCCGCGAGCGACAGAATTGCACCTCCCCATGTCGAGCTCCACCGCCGTTGCCATGGCATGCCGCCACGCTATTGCGTGGAGAGTCGCACCATCTTCTTGGCATTCAGATGTGACAGTCCGGTCGCTACGCGACGAGATTTTGTGCGACGACTAGCGGTGGTGGCTCGACACAATCAAATCGCCTGAGCTGGATGCACGTGCGTACGACGAAACGATGTGTAGTTTCGGCTGGCCGTGGTGTGAGCTCAACTTAGAGTCGCAGGAGGCCGAGTTCCTCGCTACCGAGGTGTGGATGCTCTACATCTTGTTCGATGACAATGACTTCTAGGGTGATATCAGGAAATTCCTTCATTAGTGTGTATTGCTATATTGGAGTAGAGTTCTGGTGTTTGTTGGAGTTGAGGTCTAGTGCGTGTCAAACTCTGAAGTGTCGGGTAATGTCGAAGTCGAGTTATATGCATTATCAAAGTCGCGTTTGAATGTATCAAAGTGTCGAAATTGAAGTTTGAACTGTTGAAAAATCCAAGTTTGAAGTGTCAAAATTATACCCTCATCGTTAACAATCGACTTTCCCCACCCCGCACCGCTCTCCTCCTCTCCTTCTCTTGAGAGTCTCCAAGTCGCCCCTGGCTCCTTCCTCCACCTTCTCCGGCAGCCTCGCCGGCTGGAGGGGTTGGAGGGATGGAGACCGGCCCCTGTATAGGTTCGTAGTTAGGCTGGTTCTGGGCTGTATGCCCGTAGTCTGGAGCAGAATCTCCGATCTGTTCGGCCAGATCGGTGGTTGCATAGGGTGTTTGATGTCTACGTTCCCCCTCCTTTCCTGTAGACAGTGTTGGGCCCCCAAGAGCAGAGGTTTGTAGAACAACAGCAAGTTTTCCCTTAAGTGGATCACCCAAGGTTTATCGAACTCAGGGAGGAAGAGGTCAAAGATATCCCTCTCATGCAACCCTGCAACCACAAAGCAAGAAGTCTCTTGTGTCCCCAACACACCTAATAGGTGCACTAGTTCGAGCGAAGAGATAGTGAAATACGGGTGGTATGAATAAATATGAGCGGTAGTAACGCGTAGCAATAGTAACGCGATAGTAAAACGAGTAAACAAGCAGCGATAGCGATATTTAGGAACAAGGCCTAGGGATTACACTTTCACTAGTGGACACTCTCAACATTGATCACATAACAGAATAGATAAATGCATACTCTACACTTTTGTTGGATGATGAACACATTGCGTAGGATTACACGAACCCTCAATGCCGGAGTTAACAAGCTCCACAATAATGCTCATATTTTAGTAACCTTTAGTGTAAGATAGATCAACAGACTAAACCAAGTACTAGCATGCATATGTAGGAGGAATAGATCGCATCAATATTATCATAGCAATAGTTAACTTCGCAATCTACAAGAGATCATGATCATAGCATAAACCAAGTACTAACACGGTGCACACACTCGTCGCCTTTACACACGTGCGGGAGGAATAGAACTACTTTAATAACATCACTAGAGTAGCACATAGATAGTAGTGATACAAACTCATATGAATCTCAATCATGTAAAGCAGCTCATGAGATTATTGTATTGAGGTACATGGGAGAGAGATGAACCACATAGCTACGGTACGAGCCCTCGAGCCTCGAGGGTGAATTACTCCCTCCTCATCATGGGGGCAGCGATGGCGGTGAAGATGGCGGTGGAAGACGGCGGTGGAGATGGCTCCGGGGAAACTTCCCCGTCCGGCGGGTGCCGGAGCGGAGAGTTCTGTCCCCCGAATTGGAGTTTCGCGATGGCGGCGGCGCCCCTGGAGTCTTTCTGGAGTTTCGTCAATTGGTGTCGAGGTTTTAGGTCACGGCGACTTAAATAGGCGAAGAGTCGGAGTCGGAGGGCTTCTGGGGGGCCCACACCCTAGGGGGGCGCGCCCCCCCCCCTTGGCCGCGCCGGGGTGTGGTGGCCCTGCCCCCCTTCTCTGGCGGTTCTCGTGTGTTCTGGATGCTTCCGGGTAAAATAGGAACCTGGGCGTTGATTTCGTCCGATTCCGAGAATATTTCGTTACTAGGATTTACGAAACCAAAAACAGCAGAAAACGAGAGCTGGCACTTCGGCATCTTGTTAATAGGTTAGTTCCGAGAAAATGCACGAATATGACATAAAGTGTGCATATAACATGTAGATAACATCAATAATGTGGCATGGAACACAAGAAATTATCGATACGTTGGAGACGTATCAGCATCCCCAAGCTTAGTTCTGCTCGTCCCGAGCGAGTAAAACGATAACAAAGATAATTTACGGAGTGACATGCCATCATAAACTTGATCATACTATTTGTAAAGCATATGTAGTGAATGCAGCGATCAAAACAATGTATATGACATGGGTAAACAAGCTGAATCATAAAGCAAAGACTTTTCATGAATAGCACTTCAAGACAAGCATCAATAAGTCTTGCATAAGAGTTAACTCATAAAGTAATAATTCAAAGTAAAGGTATTGAAGCAACACAAAGGAAGATTAAGTTTCAGCGGTTGCTTTCAACTTATAACATGTATATCTCATGGATAATTGTCAATGCAAAGCAATATAACAAATGCAATATGCAAATATGTAAGAATCAATGCACGAGTTCACACAAGTGTTTGCTTCTTGAGATGGAGAGAAATAGGTGAGCTGACTCAACAATGAAAGTAAAAGAATGGTCCTCCATAGAGGAAAAGCATCGATTGCTATATTTGTGCTAGAGCTTTGATTTTGAAAACATGAAACAATTTTGTCAACGGTAGTAATAAAGCATATGCATCATGTAAATTATATCTTATAAGTTGCAAGCCTCATGCATAGTGTACCAATAGTGCCCGCACCTTGTCCTAATTAGCTTGGACTACCGGATTATCACCGCAATACATATGCTTTAACCAAGTTTCACAAAGGGGTACCTCTATGCCGCTCGTACAAAGGTCTAAGGAGAAAGCTCGCATTTGGATTTCTCGCTTTTGATTATTCTCAACTTAGACATCCATACCGGGACAACATAGACAACGAGATAATGGACTCCTCTTTTAATGCTTTAAGCATTTGACAACAATTAATTCTTTTCTCATTAGAGATTTGAGGATGTTTGTCCAAAACTGAAACTTCCACCATGAATCATGGCTTTAGTTAGCGGCCCAATGTTCTTCTCTCACAATATGCATGCTCAAACCATTCAACTCGGTGTAGATCGCCCTTACTTCGGACAAGACGAACATGCATAGCAACTCACATGAAATTCAACAATGAGTTGATGGCGTTCCCGATAAACATGGTTATCGCACAACAAGCAACTTAATAAGAGATAAAGTGCATAATTACATATTCAATACCACAATAGTTTTTAAGCTATTTGTCCCATGAGCTATATATTGCAAAGGTGAATGATGGAATTTTAAAGGTATCACTCAAGCAATTTACTTTGGAATGGCGGGAAAATACCATGTAGTATAGGTAGATATGGTGGACACAAATGGCATAGTGGTTGGCTCAAGTATTTTGGATGCATGAGAAGTATTCCCTCTCGATACAAGGTTTAGGCTAGCAAGGCTTATTTGAAACAAACACAAGGATGAACTGGTGCAGCAAAACTCACATAAAAGACATATTGAAAACATTATAAGACTCTACACTGTCTTCCTTGTTGTTCAAAACTCAATACTAGAAATTATCTAGACTTTAGAGAGACCAATTATGCAAACCAAATTTTAGCATGCTCTATGTATTCTTCACTAATAGGTGCAAAGTATATGATGCAAGAGCTTAAACATGAGCACAACAATTGCCAAGTATCACATTACCCAAGACATTATAGCAATTACTACATGTATCATTTTCCAATTCCAACCATATAACAATTTAACGAAGAGGAAACTTCGCCATGAATATTATGAGCTAAGAACACATGTGTTCATATGAACCAGCGGAGCGTGTCTCTCTCCCACACAAGCATGATGTAATCCAATTTATTCAAACAAAAACAAAAACAAAAGCACACAGACGCTCCAAGTAAAGCACATAAGATGTGACCGAATAAAAATATAGTTTCAAGAGAAGGAACCTGATAATTTATCGATGAAGAAGGGGATGCCTTGGGCATCCCCAAGCTTAGACGCTTGAGTCTTCTTGATATATGCAGGGATGAACCACCGGGGCATCCCTAAGCTTAGACTTTTCACTCTTCTTGATCGTAGTATATCATCCTCCTCTCTTGACCCTTGAAAACTTCCTCCACACCAAACTCGAAACAACTCATTAGAGGGTTAGTGGACAATAAAAATTAACATGTTCAGAGGTGACACAATCATTCTTAACACTTCTGGACATTGCATAAAGCTACTGGACATTAATGGATCAAAGAAATTCATCCAACATAGCAAAAGAGGCAATGCGAAATAAAAGGCAGAATCTGTCAAAACAGAACAGTCCGTAAAGATGGATTTTATTAGGCCACCAGACTTGCTCAAATGAAAATGCTCAAATTGAATGAAAGTTGCGTACATATCTGAGGATCACTCACGTAAATTGGCATAATTTTCTGAGTTACCTACAGAGAATTAGACCCAGATTCGTGACAGCAAAGAAATCTGTTTACTGCGCAGTAATCCAAATCTAGTACTTACTTTACTATCAAAGACTTTACTTGGCACAACAAAACATAAAACTAAGATAAGGAGAGGTTGCTACAGTAGTAAACAACTTCCAAGACACAAATATAAAACAAAGTACTGTAGCAAAATAACACATGGGTTATCTCCCAAGAAGTTCTTTCTTTATAGCCATTAAGATGGGCTCAGCGAGTTTTAATGATGCACTCGCAAGAAATAGTATGTGAAGCAAAAGAGAGCATCAAGAGGCAAATTCAAAACACATTTAAGTCTAACATGCTTCCTATGCATAGGAATCTTGTAAATAAACAAGTTCATGAAGAGCAAAGTAACAAGCATAGGAAGATAAAACAAGTGTAGCTTCAAAAATTTCAGCACATAGAGAGGCATTTTAGTAACATGAAAATTTCTACAACCATATTTTCCTCTCTCATAATAACTTTCAGTAGCAACATGAGCAAACTCAACAATATAACTATCACATAAAGCATTCTTATCATGAGTCTCATGCATAAAATTATTACTCTCCACATAAGCATAGTCAATTTTATTAGTAATAGTGGGAGCAAATTCAACGAAGTAGCTATCATTATTATTCTCATCAAGTGTAGGAGGCATAGTATAATCACAACAAAATTTACTCTCCATAGTAGGTGGCACCAAAAGACCACTATCATTATCATCATCAGAAATAGGAGGCAAAGTATCATCAAAGAAAATTTTCTCCTCAATGCTTGGGGGACTAAAAATATCATGAAAACCAGCTTCCCCAAGCTTAGAACTTTCTATATCATTATCAACAATGGTGTTCAAAGCGTTCATACTAATATTACTACCAGCATGCAAATAAGATTTCATAGGTTTTTTAATTTTCGCATCAAACAATCCATGTTTTAAATCGGGAAATAGAATAAGAAGCTCACTCTTGTACATTATGCCAAACTAGTGTAAACAAGAAACAACAAGATGCAATTGCAGGATCTAAAGGAAATAGCTTCGAGCACACACACGACGGCGCCGAGAAAAATACTTTACACTGAGACCAGTAGTATGAGTGCCTTTTACCTTTCCTCCCGGCAACGGCGCCAGGAAAAGTGCTTGATGTCTACGTTCGCTCCTTTCTTGTAGACGGTGTTGGGCCCCCAAGAGCGAGAGGTTTGTAGAACAGCGGCAAGTTTTCCCTTAAGTGGATCACCCAAGGTTTATCGAACTCGGGGAGGAAGAGGTCAAAGATATCCCTCTCATGCAACCACTGCAACCACAAAGCAAGAAGTCTCTTGTGTCCCCAACACACCTAATAGGTGCACTAGTTCGGCGAAGAGATAGTGAAATACGGGTGGTATGAATAAATATGCAGCAGTGCAGAGTAACGGCGTGTAGTCGATGGTGGTAGTATGCAGCGATAGTAACGGTAAACGGTAAACAAGCAGCGATAGCGATATTTAGGAACAAGGCCTAGGGATTACACTTTCACTAGTGGACACTCTCAACATTGATCACATAACAGAATAGATAAATGCATACTCTACACTTTTGTTGGATGATGAACACATTGCGTAGGATTACACGAACCCTCAATGCCGGAGTTAACAAGCTCCACAATAATGCTCATATTTTAGTAACCTTTAGTGTAAGATAGATCAACGAGACTAAACCAAGTACTAGCATAGCATGCACACCGTAACCTTCATGCATATGTAGGAGGAATAGATCACATCAATATTATCATAGCAATAGTTAACTTCGCAATCTACAAGAGATCATGATCATAGCATAAACCAAGTACTAACACGGTGCACACACTTGTCGCCTTTACACACGTGCGGGAGGAATAGAACTACTTTAATAACATCACTAGAGTAGCACATAGATAGTAGTGATACAAACTCATATGAATCTCAATCATGTAAAGCAGCTCATGAGATTATTGTATTGAGGTACATGGGAGAGAGATGAACCACATAGCTACAGCGAAGCCCTCGAGCCTCGAGGGTGAATTACTCCCTCCTCGTCATGGGGGCAGCGATGGCGGTGAAGATGGCGGTGAAGACGGCGGTGGAGATGGCTCCGAGGGCACTTCCCCGTCCGGCGAGGTGCCGGAACAGAGAGTTCTGTCCCCGGATTGGAGTTTAGCGATGGTGGCGGCGCCCACGGAGTCTTTACGGAGTTTCGTCAATTGGTGTCGAGGTTTTAGGTCACGACGACTTAAATAGGCGAAGAGTCGGAGTCGGAGGGCTTCCGGGGGCCCACACCCTAGGGGGGCGCGCCCCCCCCTTGGCCGCGCCGGGGTGTGGTGTGGTGGCCCTGCCCCCTTCTCCGGCGGTTCTCGTGTGTTACGGATGCTTCCGGGTAAAATAGGAACCCGGGCGTTGATTTCGTCCGATTCAGAGAATATTTCGTTACTAGGATTTACTGAAACCAAAAACAACGAAAACAGGAAGCGGCACTTCGGCATCTTGTTAATAGGTTAGTTCCAGAAAATGCACGAATATGACATAAAGTGTGCATATAACATGTAGATAACATCAATAATGTGGCATGGAACACAAGAAATTATCGATACGTTGGAGACGTATCAGTGTTCTGCTCGATTTCTTCAGTTCCGGCGGTCGGAGGTGAATCAATCGACGGTAACCACAGTCTCCGTCAATAAAGCCGTTCTTGCTGAGCTCAGCTTTCTGGAGCAAGCACCTGGATCTTCTCTGGTCGGCCGTGGCGGCGGGAGGAGAAGAAAGGGTGCATATGCAAGTCTCGCCGTTCTCTGGCCGGTTATGGTGGCGGGGGGAGAAGGGGAGACGCATTATGCTGCACATCGGCATCTACTAGGAGGAGCTGAGGATCCCTGTACTGTTCAAGGTGGATGGTACAGTTGCTTTTCGACTCCGCATCTTCGACAGTGGATCTTCCTCGACAAGTGCTTCCAAGCCGGTGGCAATCTTGCCACGGCTATCCTTGGCCATGGAGGCCAATCTACAACCTCCAAATCGGAGGCTACTCTCCGTCATGTCTGCTGGAGCTCGACACCTAGATGCTGCCAAGTGGTTCGTCCCCGGAAGCCTCAAGGTAGCCAGCGACGACGGTCTCTCGCCGGAAAAGGGCGCTCGAGTACTCTCACCCTGCTCCTCGGCGGCAACGCCTTGAGGACGCCGGCGGCTGGTGGCAGAGATACCCAGGGTCTTGATTGCTTTTCCAGTGTTTTTGCTAGGGTGTTTCTTGTAAAAGTACATGCCTTATCTTCAAATTCTCGGTTCTTCAGGACGAGTGATGTAAAGGGCATGTATGAAAATTGTACCTGCCATGCCACGTGATACGCTAATATATGATCCACTCCTTTGTTAAAAAAAGTGTCAAAATTGAAGTTTGTAGTCTTGGACGTGCCCTATTTTTACACAATCTGAAATCTCTCCCGTGCCTTATTATGCAAATCATTGAGTATGGAAAAATAAAATTTCGTGCGGTAACAGTTTAAAACAGGTGTTCTGCCCTGTTTTCAGCTGTCCTATTTTGCAGAGATGCTCTAAGTCTGTGCTCTGAGTTTGGTAGTACTACTACTTGACTTAAACCGACGTTGGAAAACAACCTTCTACACTACTATACATTCAACAAGATCAAACACTCACATATAATCATGAAACAAATGATCTGCCATAGTTTAAATGGACACAAAGTGCAACACACATCACATAGTTCAAGAACGACACACAAAATGACGTAGTTTAACAACGACACACAACATATAGTTCAAATGGACACAAAGTGAAACACATAATTTGCATATCACAAATGCATCTCACACTTCCGCATTTTCCAAGTCAACACCTTCTTTCGCGCATGGCGGGACGAAGAGCGCACGGGCAACGGCGGTTGTGTTGCTGGTGTCGGCGCCACCGCTAGGGTTTGGCGCATGGGGCGGCGGCGCTGCGGAGGCGACGGCAGCGGCGGCGGGTGGGACGGAGTAGGGAGGGGTTGCTGGGCTGCTGGAGGGCCCGTCCATCGCCGGGATTGCGCCGACGCGCGGAGGTGAGGGATTGGACGGTCAGGCGGCGAGGCGAGAGGGAAGTTTCAGCGTTGGGTTTCTTCGCGCGTGCGTTGAGCGATGACGCGCGCTGTAACCGGTGCACAAAGTATAGCGCTCACGGTAGCGCAAACTGGCTAGCTCCCAAAAAGTTTTACAGCCGCGCTGTTTGCAGCGCCTGCTGGAGGACCAATTTTGCTCCCGCGCGCTACAATTATACCACGCGATCTATATAGCGTGCCTGTTGGAGATGCTCTTAGTAGAGATAGAATTATTAGTAGAGATAGAAGATTATTAGTAGAGATAGAAGATAGAGAAGAGATGAAGCATCCGTTTTTCTTTGGCAGACATCACGTGCGGTTGCAAAATACTCCGTATAACACGACTGGGGGGACTATTAGAACACGCAAGCGTCTCTGAAATCGAGTCATGACCGTGTCTGACAAGAGGTAGATGGAAACTCGACAGCATCGCACGTACTACTTGATGTCTTGATCCGCGGCCGTGTACATCTCGGTCCCTTCTTTGCTGACTTCTTAAATATACATACAACATCGAAAGATAGCCAAATCCAAAGCTAGCACGCACGCGAGCGACAACGCAATTAAATGGCGTCGACGAACCAACAATAGCACCCCTAACCCTAACCAGACGCCCAATCCACCTTCTGTCGCGATGAGTAGTCCCAAGGTTGTCATGGCGGTGGCAGCGCTTCTGCTGCTGCTGGTATCCCTGTCGGCACGGGCGAACACGACGGACTCATCTGAAAGGGAGTGGGAGTGGGAGTGGGAGAAGATCCAGGAGTTGCACCGGCAGGTCTTGGCGGACTGGAAGGCAGGGCACGGAAAGAACAAGAGGAGCGAGGTAGAGACTCGGCGGGTGTTCGCGGAGTGGAAGGCGGTGCATGGCAAGAAGTACACCTCCGCCCGCGAGGAGGAGCGCCGTTACGCCGCCTTCAAGGACTTCCTCCGCCAGATAGATCTGCACGAGGCCGCCTTCGGTGCCAACTCTGTCTTCACCATCAACGGGCCGTTCAGCGACCTCACCGATGAGGAGTCAAGGGCCTTGACCGAGAGCTATCTTCCATCCCACGAGAGCGAAGATCAAGATGTTCTTAGTTACTATAGATGAAAAGTGCACACGGATTTATGCTTGCAATTTATTATTGGAATTTCTATTTTTCAGACCTTGGTTCCTTTTTTTTATATGCAGACCGTACCTTGGTTTCTTAATTATACCCTATATAAAAGCTAAGCAGTTTAGAGCATCCATATTAGTTTGGGCACTGTGCTAATTTCTCTCACTTTTCTTCACGCCATGGTGACACGTATGTTTGTGCAGGATTGTTTCCTTATCTATATTCATAACTGCAACTTCTGGCTTTATTTTCTGGTGTTTATTACCTCCGGTGGTTTCCGGTTGCCAGTCACGCAGACGGCCCACGAGCGTGAAAAGATCGTGCGCCATTCTCCCACCGCTTTGACTAGATGTTGTTTTCTAGAAAAGTCTCGTGCCAATTCGTC
>NC_061513.1:182459631-182587228 GCF_022539505.1 Lolium rigidum | reverse complement strand
GCTCGATTTCTTCAGCTCCGGCGGCCGGAGGTGAATCAATCGACGGTAACCACAGTCTCCGTCAATAAAGCCGTTCTTGCTGAGCTCAGCTTGCTGGAGCAAGCACCTGGATCTTCTCTGGTCAGCCGTGGCGGCGGGAGGAGAAGAAAGGGTGCCTATGCAAGTCTCGCCGTTCTCTGGCCGGTTATGGTGGCGGGGGGAGAAGGGGAGACGCAGTATGCTGCACCATCGGAATCTACTAGGAGGAGCTGAGGATCCCTGTACTGTTGAAGGTGGATGGTACAGTTGCTTTTCGACTCCGCATCTTCGACGGTGGATCTTCCTCGACAAGTGCTTCCAAGCCGGTGGCAATCTTGCCACAGCTATCCTTGGCCATGGAGGCCAATCTACAACCTCCAAATCGGAGGCTACTCTCTGTCATGTCTGCTGGAGCTCGACACCTAGATGCTGCCAAGTGGTTCGTCCCCGGAAGCCTCAAGGTAGCCAGCGACGACGGTCTCTCGCCGGAAAAGGGCGCTCGAGTACTCTCACCCTGCTCCTCGGCGGCAACGCCTTGAGGACGCCGGCGGCTGGTGGCAGAGATACCCAGGGTCTTGATTGCTTTTCCAGTGTTTTTGCTAGGGTGTTTCTTGTAAAAGTACATGCCTTATCTTCAAATTCTCGGTTCTTTAGGACGAGTGATGTAAAGGGCATGTATGAAAATTGTACCTGCCATGCCACGTGCTACGCTAATATATGATCCACTCCTTTGTTAAAAAAAAAGTGTCAAAATTGAAGTTTGTAGTGTTGGACGTGCCCTATTTTTACACAATCTGAAATCTCTCCCGTGCCTTATTATGCAAATCATTGAGTATGGAAAAATAGAATTTCGTGCGGTAACAGTTAAAAACAGGTGTTCTGACCTGTTTTCAGCTGTCCTATTTTGCAGAGATGCTCTAAGTCGGTGCTCTGAGTTTGGTAGTACTACTACTTGACTTAAACCGACGTTGGAAAACAACCTTCTACACTATTATACATTCAACAAGATCAAACACTCACATATAATCATGAAACAAATGATTTATCATAGTTTAAATGGACACAAAGTGCAACACAAATCACATAGTTCAAGAACGACACACAAAATGACGTAGTTCAACAACGACACACAACATATGGTTCAAATGGATACAAAGTGAAACACACAATTTGCATATCACAAATGCATCTCACACTTCCGCATTTTCCAAGTCAACACCTTCTTTCGCGCATGGCGGGACGAAGAGCGCACGGGCAACGATGGTTGTGTTGCTGGTGTCGGCGCCACCGCTAGGGTTTGGCGCATGGGGCGGCGGCGCTGCGGAGGCGACAGCAGCGGCGGCGGGTGGGACGGAGTAGGGAGGGGTTGCTGGGCTACCGGAGGGCCCGTCCATCGCCGGATTGCGCCGGCGCGCGGAGGTGAGGGATTGGACGGTCAGGCGGCGAGGCGAGAGGAAGTTTCATCATTGGGTTTCTTCGCGCGTGGTTGAGCGATGACGCGCGCTGTAACCGGCGCACAAAGTATAGCGCTCACGGTAGCGCAAACTGGCCAGCTCCCAAAAAGTTTTACAGCGCCGCGTCGTTTGCAGCGCCTGCTGGAAGACCAATTTTGCTCCCGCGCGCTACAAAACGGCAGTTTTTATACCGCGCGGTCTATATAGCGTGCCTGTTGGAGATCGCACGTACTACTTGATGTCTTGATCCGCGGCCGTGTACGTCTCGGTCCCTTCTTTGCTGACTCCTTAAATGTACATACAACACCGAAAGATAGCCAAATCCAGAGCTAGCACGCACGCGAGCGACAACGCAATTAAACAGCGTCGACGAACCAACAACAGCACCCCTAACACTAACCAGACGCCCAATCCACCTTCTGTCGCGATGAGTAGTCCCAAGGTTGCCATGGCGGTGGCAGCGCTTCTGCTGCTGCTGATATCCCTGTCGGCACGGGCGAACACGACGGACTCATCTGAAAGGGAGTGGGAGTGGGAGTTGGAGAAGATCCAGGAGTTGCACCGACAGGTCTTGGCGGACTGGAAGGCAGGGCACGGAAAGAACAAGAGGAGCGAGGTAGAGACTCGGCGGGTGTTCGCGGAGTGGAAGGCGGTGCACGGCAAGAAGTACACCTCCACCCGCGAGGAGGAGCGCCGTTACGCCGCCTTCAAGGACTTCCTCCGCCAGATAGATCTGCACAAGGCCGCCTTCGGCGCTAACTCTGTCTTCACCATCAACGGGCCGTTCAGCGACCTCACCGATGAGGAGTCAAGGGCCTTGACCGAGAGCTATCTTCCATACCAGGAGAGCGAAGATCAAGATGTTATTAGTCACCATAGAT
This sequence comes from Lolium rigidum, assembly GCF_022539505.1. NCBI lineage: Eukaryota > Viridiplantae > Streptophyta > Magnoliopsida > Poales > Poaceae > Lolium > Lolium rigidum. The sequence continues at coordinate 182,584,875 of NC_061513.1, read as the reverse complement.
GAAAAGTGCACACGGATTTATGCTTGCAATTTATTATAGGAATTTCTATTTTTCAGACCTTGGTTCCTTTTTTTTTATATCCAGACCTTGCTTCCTTAATTATACCCTATATAAAAGCTAATCAGTTTAGAGCATCCATATTAGTTTGGCAACAATGCTACATCTACGTAAAATTTCCTACGGGAATGACTTACGCGCAGACGTGGAGACCTGAAACAAATCCATGATCCTAAAATCAAGGAGGCCAAACAGATTCGAACCACCCATATGCATCCACGTAATCCCGTAGAATTTTTCCCGTAAGCTGATTCCCGTAAGTGTAGCATTATTGTTACTTTGGGCACTCTAGATGTGCTAATTTCTCTCACTTTTCTTCACGCGATGGGTGACACGTATGTTTGTGCAGGATTGTTTCCTTATCTATATCCGTAACTGCAACTTCTGGCTTTATTTTTTGGTGTTTATTACCTTCGGTGGCTTCCGGTTGCCAGTCACGCAGTCGGCCCATGAGAGTGAAAAGATCGTGCGCCATTCTCCCACCGCTTTGACTAGATGTTGTTTTCTAGAAAAGTCTCGTGCCAATTCCTCTCTCCTAGGATCTTCTCGATTTCCTCCCATGTTTCGCTGCAGCTAGAGTGGGAGTCCCGAAGCCTGAGGTCGGAGAGGAAACGGTATGACAGCGGCGGCATGAGCTCCATCGCTGCGTGAGTCGAGGACTCCAGAACGGCATCAAGTGGCGGACGTCGGCGGACGTGCCGTGTGGATCGATCCTGCCTCCAACGTCCCACACCGCGAGAGCCAGGACGCGGAGATCGACATCGAGAGACAACCGCCAGTGGCGGCCGTGCCGTAGGCCGGATCCTCCTCCGACGTCCCAATCATCGCCGGGGCGCCCCGCATACCCTCATGCTGATTTGACCGCCTCGCGATATCGCGAGGGACTTGGGGGTAGGCATGGAGGCGGGATTCCCAGCAGGGAGAGGCAAAGGATGGAGCCGCACCACGGGTCTGGCAGCTACGCGCGCCAGCGCGTCCATACATCGGCTCCATGGCTACCTCTTGCTGCTAAAAGGCTCCTAGCTCTGCTGCCCAGCTTTGGGTGGTAAAAGGAGCGGCCGGGGTCTGGGTGAGCACCACGGGAGCACTCTGTTCCTTGCTGGCAGCCGAGCAACAGCAGCCTGAAGAGCAGGTCTATGCCCACAGCTGTGCCTTCTTCTCCTTCTATTTGCTTCTACGTTAATTTTTTTAGGTGTGTCAATGTGCATGTACAAATCCATGCGACTAATATGGTGGCCCTTCTGATTTAGAGATGAGATCACCAAAGTTCATAGCAGAACATACCCCTGCAGCAGTGTGCAGATCTAGATATTGTGACACAAATCGTAGTTCAGTGATTTCCAAATAAGATGCTTTCAGGTGATCTCCCTATACTTTACTTTACAAATTTCTGTTATTGCTATCACCCAGTGTTCCTACTATTTTTGTGAACTCTCAGTTGACTGCAATCTTTCCAAAAGTAAAGAGGAACAAAAACCATGTGTATATTCATAGTTACCGGTTTTCACAGTAATGGATATTTACAAAAGTAGTGTCTCATTCTTTGGTTGAAAGGCTTTACCAACCAGTTCATAGACATTACTATCGTAAAATTGTCTTATCCTGAATATACACTCATCAACTAGGTAACAAGATGTTCCATTCTTGATGTTTGGAATATTGGCTTATCTTTTATTTTTCAGCTTAGTAGTGCAAATCTAAAACAAGTGAACCAAAGGTATGGTACTGGAAAAGTGTTTCAGTGTGTTATAACTGCTCTCTTCTTCTAGATATTCCTCTTCCGTTTAATGTGCTAATTTTAGTTCAGATCTAGCCAGTAGCATAGTGCATAGTGGACGGCTAAAGCGTGCTGATAATATCAAGAGAGGACGGGGTAGATCACACTTGACATGGGAGGAGTCCGTAAAGAGAGATCTGAAGGACTGGAGTATCACCAAAGTACTACCATGGAAAGAGCCGCGTGGAAGCTTGCTATCCATGTGCCAGAACCATGAGTTGGTTACGAGATCTTATAGGTTTCACCTCTAGCCTACCCAACTTGTTTGGGAATAAAGGTTGTGTTGTTGTTGTTGTTGTATATAGCTAGTAGCAGCAATTGACAGAACCAAAGTTCATGTAATTTTTAAACATAAGGCTCGAGAGGCCAGCTTTAAATTAATAAAGTCCTCAACCGGCTAGAATACAATGGTGTTGATTACACAAACTTGAACAAGGTAAAAGAAAGTGGCAAAGCCCTAGAGGAACTACAGAGAATTTCACTCGGCAACGCCACCAAAGAGCCCACAAGTACAAGCTACGGAGAACTGCCGCTCACGTCACGTTTATGCTTGTAAGTGGGAACGGGCAGCCACGGCGCCGCCAGTCCGTCCGCTCATATGCCTGTAAGTGAACAGCCACGGTTAAGGGAAAAAACATAACGGACCCCCGCGGGGCGTTCGCTACCGCCGCCTCGCCGCTTCGAGGCTCCAGGCCTCTGCTAAGTATGCCATGGCCGACAAAATTCGATCCCTCCGCTCATCCATCCGCATCCAATCTCCATGGCGTTGAATCTGGTCTCCATCAATCGGCCGCCCATCCCTCCCTCCGCTCCCCTTCTTCAGCCGAACTACCCCGTCCCTCGACCTCGAGAAACAGAGCTCCGCCTAGGCGCCTAGATCCGTGGGAGCAGTCGTCGCCCGACGAGGTCCGTGGGGAGCCGGACCTGTACGGGGAGGAACATGGGGAGGTGGAGGGGGTGAAGTGGTCAGGGGAAAGAAGAACCGCAAGACATAACAGTTTGGCTCAGCTGAGCGGAGGCAGGCCGAGCGTGCGACGGAAGCGGGCAGGCGGCCGGCCGCTTATAATGACGGTATTATACGAATGGGTTGCATCGTTCCTGTTTAGGTTGAATGGGCACAAGCGGTACTTGGTGGGCCGCCACAAACGTGGCCACTTACAGGTATAGACGTTTGGGTCAATACGCCCTTAAGTCGGTGCACCGAGCTTCTTTTTTTTAAGTCGGTGCACCGAGTAGGTCGGTTCACTTATTTTTATTCCACGCCTTGGCACTCAAGCCTCCTCTACTATATGTACGCCACGCCGGTCAAGGCCAGCCCAGCTCTATCAACATCACCCGATCCCATCCACCCAGCACATCTGAAAAAGTCTCCCAAAACCCAGAGCCCAACCGCTGCAGTACCGACCACCGATGGCGCCGGTGACTCAGCGATCCGTCGTCTCCTACACCCTCACCGGCCCGCCGACGATCGGCAGCCTTGGAGCGGCGCCCACCGCCACCGGCGACCTGTTCATGGACCTGCTCGACGCCGGCTTCAACAAGGCAGGCACGACCAAGCCGTCGACGGCGGCGAAGGGGCGCACGGAGAACCTCTCGCCGACGTTCGTCTCCTCCGGCGACCCCTGCCTCGACTTCTTCTTCCACGTCGTCCCGGGCACCCCGGCCTCGTCCGTCGCCTCCTCCTCGCCGCGGCCTGGGCCGCCGAGCCGGCCACCGCGCTCCGCCTCGCCTGCAACCTCCGTGGCGTGCGCGGCACCGGCAAGTCCGACCGCGAGGGCTTCTACGCCGCCGCGCTCTGGATGCACGCCCAACACCCCACCACGCTCGCCCTCAACGCGCTCCCGGTGGCCCAGTTCGGGTACCTCAAGGACCTCCCCGAGCTCCTCCACCGGATCATCCACGGCGGCGTCTCCACCAGGACTCCTGGGAAGAAGGCCCGCCGCGCCGCCGCCTCAGGAGGTGGCTTCCTGGTCCGTGGCCGAGGAAGCGGCTTCGGTGGTCGTCGGGGAGGCGGCCGAGGTGGCGGCTTCGGGGGTCGTAGGGGACGCGGCCGAGGCGGGGGCTACGGGGGTCGTCGGGGCGGACGTTTCATGGGTCATCGCGGCAGCCGCTTCGACTCACGTACGCCCTCGCGACGCGCGTTCAAGGGTCGCCGGATCTTCATTGGCACTAGCGAGGAGCGCGTCGCTGCCAGCCTCGAGCGCGACCGGAAGCTCTCCGCCCAGGCCGCCGTGGAGCGCAGAAGGAAGCGCGCGGAAGCCGTGGCCAGAGCCGTCGAGAGGTACAACCGGGACCCGAGCTACCGCTTCCTGCACGACCGCACTGCCGACATGTTCGCCGACCTCCTTGCCGCGGACATGCGGAAGCTCGTCGACGGCAAGGTCAACGACCTCTCGCTCGCCGCCAAATGGTGCCCGTCGCTGGACAAGTGCTACGACAGCTCCACCCTCATCTGCGAGGCCATCGCGCGCCGCCTCTTCCCCAAGGGCTCGGCGCCGGAGCTCCCCTCGGACTTGCCGGACCATAGTAGCCGGAAACGCGGTACGGTGGACCGTTCCCTGACTCGGGATCGTCGTCCCGGATTCAGAGTCGGGGACGGTGCAGGAGACGGCGCGATTCATACCGGGAACGCCGACTCCAGAAATCAAGGAACGAGAGGGATTCACGCAAGTCTTGTTCGGCCGCAACAGTCAAAGGAGATTGGATCGGTGAAGTATGGCAGATGTATTATTTTCCTAGGCTTGGTATGGCTGTTAAGGCCCGTACAGGTTCAGTCAGAAGTCCAGAACTAATATCCCTGGTATAGGAATCACGCATGAGTAATATAGGCCCAGTTTGATTTCTTTCCTCGGTTAGTAGTTGCTCGATCCCGTCTATCGTTCCGGAGTCGTCGTCCCGGAACTGTCAGAGTCGCGTCCCGGCCATGAACCGAACGTATCAGAGATGTCTACCCCCTCCGTTTCCTATTTTTCCCAGCCTTCGAATCCCGGCCCTCGTCCCCGTCCCTCGTTCCCATCGTACCGGAAACATGGCTACTATGTGCCGGACGCGCACTACGCCTACCGCGCGCGCGACCGTCTCCGCAAGGAGGTGCTGGTGCCGCTGCGCCGCACGCTCATGCTCCCCGAGGTCTACATCTCGGCGCGCGCATGGGGTTCCGTGGCGTACAAGCGCGTGGCCTCCGTGGCCATGAAGAACTACAAGGACCTCTTCCTCAAGCACGACGCCGAGCGCTTCGGCCTCTACCTCGCCGACGTGGAGGCCGGCAAGGCCAAGATCGCGGCGGGCGCGCTGCTCCCGCACGAGATCCTCGAGTCCATCGATGACGCCAGCGGCGGCTCCGTAGCGAACCTGCAGTGGCAGCGCATGGTCTCGGACCTGCTGGCGCTCGGGAAGCTTAGCAACTGCATCGCCGTGTGCGACGTGTCGGACAGCATGACCGGTATCCCCATGCAGGTCTGCGTCGCGCTGGGCCTCCTCCTCTCAGAGCTCAGCGACGATCCGTGGCGCCACCGGGTCATCACCTTCAGCGCGCGGCCGCAGCTTCATCGCGTCGAGGGCAGCACGCTCTCGGAGAAGGCCCGGTTCGTCCGCGAGATGCACTGGGGCATGAACACTGACCTCCAGGCGGTGTTCGACCAGCTCCTCGGCGTGGCCGTCGCCGGCAGCCTGCCCCCGGAGCGGATGGTGAGGAAAGTGTTCGTGTTCAGCGACATGGAGTTCGACGTGGCGTCGTCGAGGCCGTGGGAGACGGACCACGAGGCCATCACGAGGAAGTTCACGGAGGCCGGCTACGCTGTGCCGGAGCTGGTGTTCTGGAACCTGCGTGACTCCAAGTCCGTGCCGGTGACGGCGGGACAGAAGGGAGCGGCTCTGGTGAGCGGGTTCTCCAAGAACATGGTGAAGCTGTTCCTCGGCAGCGGAGACATATTGTCGCCCAGGGCTGTCATGGAGAAGGCCATCGCCGGACCCGAGTACCAGAAGCTCGTCGTCTTCGACTGAAGAGTACCTCGCGGCATGGATTCTTCCTTGCAAACATCTCTTGCTGTCTAGCCTACGAACTTTGTTTTTCTTCTTTCTGCCCGTCATATATTGAACAATTGGAATGAAAAGGAATCAATGTTTGTAGCTTCATGCTGAATTTTTGCTGCGGTATAGAGGCGCGGCTTGCGATTGTAATGAGTAGTAACACTGTATTTCCATTCCTTTTAATCATTTTTTCTGCAAAATAAAATTCATGAACAAAAAAATCAAACGAATCAATTTCCACTTTAATCATTTTTGTATGTACTAGCAAAAATGCCCCTGCGTTGCACCGGAACGCACCGCAAGACATAACTACTCAAACACTCCAACAGACCATCAATCAAACTCTCCAGCAAAGCATTATTCAACTCTCCAGCAAACCATCATGTTGACCGCCTCTTTATTGCTATCGTTGACCGTGGTCAGTTTGTTTCTTATTTACGACGAACATAATCTATATGTATACTATTACTCCGATCAAATTTAAGCTAAAGCCCAACGAATATTATGGATCGGAGAGAGTACTTAAATAGTAAAAAGTGGATTGTTTCTTCTCGGCCATTTACCCAATATGCTAACGGTTAATGAAAGTAATGTTTCGTATTAGAGGACAACTCTCTCCTTCCTTTACTCTTAGGCACTACCCTGCACTTCCCTCCCCGTCCAAGCGAAGGTACCTTTGCATATATGATAACATTTTTTTATCATGCCATTTTTCATAATTTTCATGGCCAAAGACACATTAAGATCCGTTTTCTGAAAACTTGGCATAAATTGAGATAATCATACTAAAGTGGAAAACAATTAATTCAGAAACCTATCTAAACAAGCTTGCTAGCTAGTATTTTGAGTAGGTTGTGATGATTCTCACATTCTGGTGGAACTCGGTTGCTATCAACTATGGAGTATATCTTACCGCTTGAAATTCGGATTATTAACTTTTGTGTCGCTATAACTTCAAGATATGCATTACTCATCTATCAAAAAAAGTAAATTGCAGCAATATGTCATTAGTTTCACACATCCAGCTTTTAACATGAAGAAAATAAGGAAGAACTATATTGTTTATAAGTGGCAATCTTGCATATTATCGAACCAAACTGACAGTGAGACAGTGATGTTAAATTCAGACAACGTGTACACATGTTTCAGTATATATCAAACGTATGCACATTTAAAGATAACTCGTACTGAGTCTGTGACTTAATTTGTGATAGCAATCTTTAGCCAGCGGCAAAAACTGAATGGAACTGTGATTCAGATTTGCAGAGCACAGGACGAGTTTCTAACATAGCCGTCTTACTCTTTTCTTCTTACCCGTGTAAGAAAATACAAAACAGCGCATAGCATCTCTGGTCCTGGAAATCAAATCCACCCATGGGTGAAAACGGTGAGGTGCTTACCGGGCATGATCTGGCGGCGGTCGAGGCCGTCGCGCTCAAACCTGCCGATAACCTTGTAGGCAGGACTGATTCGTTGCGACCAGGGCCTCCTCTCTGCATCAATTCCCGGCAAATACCGTCTGTATTCGTGCCAAGGACGGCCGCAGGCTGACGCCTTGCTACTTGGCCATGGCGGACGAGGATCTCCACCGCGTTTACACATCCATCACCGCGCGGCCGTCCTGGAGAAACGCCGCCGAGGGGAAGGCCACTCGCCACAGTCCCACACCATCCTGATTCCGTCCCAAGCCTTGATGGCTCGCAATCGAGAAGGTCTCCTCTGTATGTGTGTTTGTCTCGTACAGCGCGAGCAGAGGTAGAGAGGAGGGGATCTCTGGATGGATTGGGCGGCCTTGTTTCAACAGCCGATCTGGTTCTTTCTTATCCCACACACTCTCTAAATATCTCCATTCTCCTTTCTCCATGTATTCCTTACTCTGTACTATTCGTTTCTTCCACAAAATCCCGAGTTCCTCTTTCTCCCTCAAAATTTCTTCCAAATCCGACTTAAAAATCGGCAGCAAATCTTCAAATTCGAAGCCTAAATTCACCAATCCATCCACTTCATCAGCAATTTTTGCTTATATCTTTGCACTGCTTGGATTTTGAGACCCAGCGCACCAGCCACCTCTAGATATTCGTCCCAGTCATGTTGCCACTCGCTCACAACCTGCCGTCCTCTCCTCCAACTGAGCCCATCGAAGGACCTCTTCCGCTAGCGCCCCGCAGGTCCTAGATGCACTACTGCTGTGTGATGTTGTCCTCTCCACCCGTGCTTCTCCTCCCGGCCAGAGGGCACGAGCAGCACCGGTAGAGTGGGGAGGAACAGCAGGTGGAGCAGAGAGTGTCTGTGGCCGGCGACCAAAGCCAATGTCGTGTCGCTCATTGGCGAAAGAGGCATAGCCGCAACTGATGAGGAATTTGGCGCTACGACAGCCCGTACGCATCCACTTTCCTGGTAGCCGGTGGTACCGCAGCAGGTCCAGGAAGGGGCGGGCCAAGAAGTCGGGGCGGAAGATGGAAGGGGCCGATCCGGTGCAGCAAGGCGCACAGGAGATAGAGGATAAGGAATCCCGAACGAACGTGGGGTGCGGTCGTGCGGAGAAGTAAAGAAAAGACACGAACCGGTACATGGCATTTTAATGTATTATGCGATTTAGTGGGAGGGCAAATCGGTCCAATGAAAAGTTGGACGAAAATTTTGGCAGAAACCTTAGCTCCTTTATTATTAGGTATAGATATCAAGCGTGAACAAATATTAACCAACACATGTGATGGTAATTCCAAACCCAAATCTCTATCTCTACTACCTAAAAGGTCGAGCCCTTCGTAGACATTTTGAAATATAATTTTGGCATATACAAATTTGAAATATGCCATAGGTAGCAGGTATATAAATTACATTACCAGGTTCAGCACATAGGTAATATTGAAGTGCATTACTAATCACACAACAGTAGGATGAACATGCAGGGATATGTGCGCCAGCTGTCTAGTGGACTCCAGAGTCATGTGGTCAAGATGCTCACGAATATTCTGGACATTCAGAACGGTTTGAATTGAGATCATGGTTTTGCATCCGTACACCAAGACTCAGATTTTAATTTCTCCACCAAATGCTCAAGGGTATAGCAACCTCCGATGAGGTGTTCAGTGTGCTGTCCCAACCTCCGATGAGGAGTATTCTGTTGTGTTTTTTGTTGGCCCTTTCCATGATCTGCAGCTTGGCAAAGCTCTAGTCTCTTGGTGTCTTTGAAATAGTGGCGTGAGTGAAATATATGTTGCAAAGAAGTGTACGTAGTAGGCTTTGACGATGAGTTCAAGTAATATTCATCCACTAAGACTACTAGTAGCGGAAGTAACATAGATAGTAATATCAGAAACCTCAAAACGTTTTGATAACATGGCATAACAATAAATGAAAAAAAAAAGAGTAAGAAGGTAAGTAGCTATGTTATCATAACATCACACTTTTCAATACAAGATGAGTCTACAATCTAATAAATATAACATACATGATAACACATATATGTAACTCTCCAATATGAAGGTAGTAACATAGAATAATGATATGATGCAATGGGATGGCTTATTTTGGGTTGTTACATTCAGGCTGTCTATTCGATTCCGATGATTAATTACATGTCGGTACCGAAATAACCACATGGCCTAAGAATGGAACTCATCTTCCTACACTCTTCCCATCACTATCTCTATTTTCGGATGTCCCAATTAATTAATTAATAGCATGGTTAATTAAATATAAAATATGGCTAATTTACTATTTTTGAGTTTTAAAGCTCTTTTGCCAAGCAAATAAGTTCTTGAACTCAGAGAAAAAACTTCAAGTAGCTCGTTTTTATAAAAAAAAGGGTATATTCGGGGTTAGTTAATTTTTATTCCGGATCACTTATTTTCTTTTTCTTCATCGTTTTTCATGTGCTCAAATTTCTCCGGTTTTTCTTGCTTGTCATGAAGCCGGGTTGCGGACAACAGCTAAGTCGAAGATTTACCTTTGGGTTAAACACACAACTAAGCCGTAAAAAAAAAGTTTGGAACAAGCCAACAGGCATACTCGGAAAAAATAAACATATAACATGCAAATTTGGTAAAGGCAGTCCCCGAGATTCATTCGAGATGCCGACATTTCATTCATAGCAAATATTGAAAGGGTACAAGAACTTCTTACATCACATCCTTAGGAATAGAAAGGGCGAAGGAGAGCTACATTCCATGGGCATTTGGTTTCCTCATCCGACCTATCTTTCCTTCCTTTCTTGGACTCCTGTGCATCTATAACATAATGAACATCATTGTGCAGAGCCTTTCTCACTATGAACGGTCCCTCCCATGGGGGTGCAAGCTTATGTTGTCCTGCAGTACGTTGCACCAGACGTAGCACTACGTCTCCTTCTTGGAATACCCTTGGGTTTACCTTCCGGCTGTGATAGCGTCTGAGGTTTTGCTGGTATATAGCTGATTTGGAGAGTGCTCCCTTTGCTCTTCGGGCAGGTCAACATCATTTTCTCGGGCCTCTTTGACCTCTTCCTCTGTATAGAGTTGTACTCATGGTGAGTCATGGATTATGTCGGTTGGAATGACCGTTTCTGCTCCATATACCATGAAAAATTGTGTATATCTGGTTGACCGGTTTGGTGTGGTTCTCAAGCTCCACAACACGGATGGCAATTCATCGAGGCCAACATCCCAGAGTTTTCTCCAATGGCTCAATGAGCCGCGGCCTTATTTCGGACAACACGAGGCATTCGTCCTTTCCACTTGCCCATTGGCTTGAGGATGTGCCACTGAAGCGATGTCAAGCCAGATGTTCTTATCCTCGCAAAACCAAGCAAACTCTCCCTTAGCAAAGTTTGTGTCGTTGTCGATAATGATGTTGTGCGGGTATCCGTACCGCGAGGATGATGTCCTTCGGGAACTTCACATCCGTGTGTCCATCGCATTTCCGGATTGGTTTGACTTCCACCCACTTGGTAAACTTGTCCACCGGAACCAAGATGTGAGTCATGTTTCCTCACGCCGGCCAGAAAAGGTCCAACCATATCCAGGCACCATACCGCAAACGGCCAAGGGGTCGTCTTTAAGCCGAAAGTCGGGGTGTGATTACTGCTTGTTGTATCTCTAGCATCTGTTGCATTTCCGGACCATGTCTTCTGCAACTTCCAGCGCAGTGGGCCAATAGAATCCATGCCGGAAAACTTTGGCGACCAAAGCTCTTGGTGAGGCATGATACCTACATTCCCCTCGGTGAATTTCTTGGAGCATCTCCTTGCCCTCATATGGCTCCACACAGCGCTGTAGCACTCCTGTGACGCTTCTTTTGTACACCTCACCATTGATGATGGTGTAAGCTTTAGCTCTTCTTTGGATCCTCCTGGCTTCAACTTCCACAGCCGGCAATCCGCCATTGACCAGAAATTCCATGACCGGTCTCACCCAAGATGTTGCTTCTCGAACGACGAAAACCGGCATATCGACCTCCATGCAGTCCACCGACATAGTTTCTTCCGGCTTCGAATCTGAAGTCCCCGGGTTAGACGAAGCAGTCCCCGGGTTTAACTTGTCAATGTCCATTGGGACAACATGTGATTCTGGAACGAAAATTGATTCAGATCCCGAGCTTGGCTTGATTAACGGCTTCCGGAGATGAGCCAAGGCTATTCCGGGAGGATTTTTTTGCCTGGATGAGCCTAACTTGGACAAAGTATCCGCTGCCTCGTTTTCTGCTCGCGGCTCATGGTGAAACTCACATCCTTCAAAGAACCCCGCAACTTGCTGCACATGAAACTGGTATGATGCCATGTTTGCATCCTTCGCATCCCAATCTCTGGAACATTGTTGTACCACCAGATCCGAATCACTGTAACAGACAGTCCGGCGTACTTCGACTTCTTTCGCCACCTTGAGTCCATGGACCAATGCTTCGTACTCAGTGACATTTTTTGATGCCATGAAATGTATTTGCAGCACATATCTCAGATTACCCCCCTTTGGTTAGGTGAGAACTACTCCGGCACCAAGACCTTCCTTGAGCTTTGATCCGACAAAGTGCATTCTCCAGTATTCGGTCTCCAACTTGGGCAGCTTATACTGCATCTCGGCCCAATCCACCAGGAAGTCCGCTAGTGCTTGCGACTTGATTGCATCGCTTCTTTTGTAAAGTGGCACATAAGGTGACAATTGGATCGCCCACTTGGCTATCCTGCCACTGGCATCTTTGTTACCGATTATTTTTGAGATAGGAGCCTCACACACCACCGTCATCGGGTGTTCCTCTAAGTAGTGCTCACGCCATAAGTCATTTTTTGGTAGTGCGGGTAGTTCTGTTTTGAGAGGGAGAGCACTTCGCTTAGGTAATATACCGGCCTGTGCACGGTTTTCCTTCCTCCTCTCTCTCCACCACCACTACAACACTTACCACCCGGTTTGTTGCTGCTATGTAAAGCAACATTGGCTCTTTTGGTAAAGGCGGCGCTAGTATCGACGCGGTGACCAGCATCTTCTTCAGCTCCTTGAATGCTGCATCAGCTTGTGAAGTCCAGACGAACTTGTCCGACTTTTTCACCAATGCATACAAGGGCAAGGCCTTTTCTCCCAACCTGCTTACAAACCGGCTTAGTGATGCCAAGCATCCGGTGAACTTCTGCACATCGTTTAGAGTTTAGGGAAACTCCATTCTTTCAATTGCCCGAATTTTAACCGGATTGGCCTCTATGCCACGGCTCGAAACTAAGAAACCAAGTAACTTTCCGGCTAGCACCCCGAAGGTGCATTTCACCGGGTTGATTTTCATCCGGAATCTTCTCCGGTTATCGAAAGTTTCTCTTAGATCATCGATCAGAGTATCTTTACTTTTGTTTTTATCACGACATCGTCGACATACACTTGCACATTTTTACCGATCTGATTATGTAGGCATTTTTGCATAGAGCGATGGTGTGTTGTGCCGGCATTTCTCAAACCAAAAGACATAGTTACATAGCAATAAGCCCCGTGCGGGGTGATAAACGCAGTTTTTATTTTATCTTCCCTTTTCAGGGGAACTGGTGGAAACCAGAATAAGCATCCAGAAAAGATAACAACTCAAACCCAGTAGTGGAATCGATCACTTGATCAATCCAAGGTAATGGAAATGGATCTTTGGGACAGGACTTGTTCAGATGTGTGTAGTCAATACACATGCACCAGGCCTTCGGCGCCTTCGGCCCCCTCGGGTCTTCCTCCTTCTTCTTCTCGACCAGTGATGTCTATGCACGCTCCTATTCTTGTAGGCAGTGTTGGGCCTCCAAGTGCATAGGTTTGTAGAACATCAGCAAGTTTCTCTTAAGTGGATCACCCAAGTTTTATCGAACTCAGGGAGATAGAGGTCAAAGATATCCCTCTCAAGCAACCATGCAGTTACGATACAAGAAGTCTCTTATGTCCCCAACACACCCAATACACTTGTCAGGTGTATAGGTGCACTAGTTCGGCTAAGAGATAGTAAAATACAAGTAATATGGATGATTATGAGCAGTAATTGCAATCTGAAATAAAAATGGTTTTCTATTTTCGTGCCCTCAGGTCCTTAGTTGTACTCAGTTTTCCACAGCCCCTTAGTTTTTCCTCAGTTTTCCCAAGCCTTTGTCTGAAACCCGCGGAAGGAGCTCGGACGGAAGGAATCCATTTAGTTGAACGTTCCGTGTTGACGTGTGGGGCCACGTCGTTTGTGGGGCCGCGTCATGTGGGGCTGGTAGGAAGGGACCGCGTGGGACAGGACGAGACCGTGTTTGGTTGTACGCGAGAGCTGGGTTTTGTCTCTCTCGGCCCAAATTGGCATTTTTAAGAGCATCTTTTCCCCTCTTTCTCTCTCTGTCTTTTTCACCAAATTAGTATCAAGTCTAGAGAAGCTTCTATTTCTGTCTTTCTTCAATTATTTATGCCTTTTGGCTCTCGTTTTTTTGCCCAATATGGCACCAAATCTAGAAGCTAGTATATGATAAATTCACAGCATCATAATCAGAAAACTAAGTATAATACATAAATTGCATACTGCAGCCAAAAGCAGCCAATAACGTTGTTAATGTTCACGAGAAACTAAGCTGGAAAAAAATACAAGATGCACGCAATGTATGGCCAACAAGAAGATTCCTCATTCCTCATATATTTCTTCGTTGCTCCATTCGTGCATTATCCCAAGGAAATATTCATTGAACTCCTTCCGTCTGCAGTGTGCGGCCAATACATCCTCCAAACGGTATGGCTTGTGTTCATTTCTCAGACCGTAGTTTCCTATTCTATCCACATATCGTGGCCACTCATCTCAGGCCTTTGTATCATGAGAGTACTCTCTGATATAACCCAAATCCGCGTAGTAGATGCAGCCAGGTCGAAGTGTCGGGTGCACTCTGGTGTCGACGGAGATACACAGGATATAATGCACGAAAAAGGCATGACCGCCAATGTTACTCGACCGGATGGAGAGAGCGGCTCCGAGTGTCCACACGGTACACCAATGGTTGGTCCTCCAAAAGCATGTTGTCCAACAACACAAGCAGCAGATCACCATCCGACTTCACAAGGTAGAACTTGTCATTTCCAAGTTGTGGAAATGAAATTAGTGTCTCCATTTTGACAGTGCTCGCGCGCTGCTGCAACTGTACATTGGTGCACAATAATCTTCCGGACTCAAAATTGTCCACAGCTATTGCATACAGTTCACCATTGAACGGGGTAATGCAACGCAGACCATGGTTCTCAATCAAAAATCTTCCTTCTCCCCAATCTTCATACATATCCTTAGTTGGAGTGCTCTCATCGACCCAACCAATTTCGTTCGGGTAATGTGCGCAAACGAAGACCATAGTCGGGGATTTGATTACAGCGACTGAATCCAGAAAAACAGATGGCATCTGCGCCTCAAACATAGTGTTCGATGTCTTTGTGAGTGGGTTCAGAAGCCGTATCTTGTGCGGCGTGTTCTTCTGGGCAAGCACGACAATGCCACGGCAAAAGCCGACGAAGTAGTATCTAAAATATATTGATGAAGATAAAATTCAGCACTAAGATTGAAAATAAGAATAGATTAACCCTATAGATATGGAGGAATTTGAACCTTGCACGAACTTCCGATAGATCTATGGTGACGTAGCGGGATGTGCCGAGTTGGAGGAAGGTGAACTCAGCGGCGCGTGGAAGGGCGTGGTCTACCATGATCCATTCGTGCAGGTGCACGTCGGGCTCGAGTAAACTCTGCGCGCCAATTTCTACAGACTTGCCTCATAGCAGAGTAGGTGTCCAGGTACTCCTCATTCGCCAGTAAGCATTCGCCGATCTTGTGAAGTGGTCCGTCAGCCATGAGAGAGGCCCAGTTCACGGAGGCTCCGCGCTTGGATGCGCCGCCCTCGGAGGCGACGGGCTCGGCGGCGACGGGCACGGATGCGACGGGCTCGGAGGCGACGGGCTCGGAGGCGACGTGCTCGGAGGCGACGTGCTCGGAGGCGACGGGCTGGGGGGTGATGGCCGCCAGCGCATTCTTCCTCTCCATCGCCGGCAGGGCTCGTACGGCGGTTGGGGTTTTTCCTTCGATTTGGAGAAGTTGATGGGACGTGAGAGTGATACGTCTCCGACGTATCGATAATTTCTTATGTTCTATGCCATATTATTGATGATACCTACATGTTTTATGCACACTTTATGTCATATTCGTGCATTTTCTGGAACTAACCTATTAACAAGATGCCGAAGTGCCGGTTCTCGTTTTCTGCTGTTTTTGGTTTCAGAAATCCTAGTAACGAAATATTCTCGGAATTGGACGAAACGAAGACCCGGGGGCCTATTTTGCCACGAACCTTCCGGAAGACCGAAGAGCATACGAAGTGGGGCCACGAGGTGGCGACACCACATGGCGGCGCGGCCAAGGGGGCCCGCGCCGCCTGTGGTGTGGGCCCCTCGTTAGCCCCCGACTCGCCCTTCCGCCTGCTTAAAGCCTCCGTCGCGAAAGCCCCGAGGCGAAAAACCACGATACGGAAAACCTTGCCGAGACGCCGCCGCCGCCGATCCTATCTCGGGGGATTCCGGAGATCTCCTCCGGCACCTCGCCGGAGAGGGGATTCATCTCCTGGAGGACTCTACACTGCCATGGTCGCCTCCGGAGTGATGAGTGAGTAGTTCACCCCTGGACTATGGGTCCATAGCGGTAGCTAGATGGTTGTCTTCTCCTCATTGTGCTTCATTGTTGGATCTTGTGAGCTGCCTAACATGATCAAGATCATCTATCTCGTAATACTCTATGTTGTGTTTGTCGGGATCCGATGGATAGAGAATACCATGTTATGTTAATTATCAAGTTATTACATATGTGTTGTTTATGATCTTGCATGCTCTCCGTTACTAGTAGAGGCTCTGGCCAAGTTTTTGCTTTTAACTCCAAGAGGGAGTATTTATGCTCGATAGTGGGTTCATGCTGCATTGACACCTGGGACAGTGACAGAAAGTTCTAAGGTTGTGTTGTGCTGTTGCCACTAGGGATAAAACATTGGCGCTATGTCCGAGGATGTAGTTGTTGATTACATTACGCACCATACTTAATGCAATTGTCTGTTGCTTTGCAACTTAATACTGGAAGGGGTTCGGACGATAACTTGAAGGTGGACTTTTTAGGCATAGATGCGGTTGGATGGCGGTCTATGTACTTTGTCGTAATGCCCAATTAAATCTCACTATACTTATCATGCCATGTATGTGCATTGTTATGCCCTCTCTATTTGTCAATTGCCCGACTGTAATTTGTTCACCCAACATGCTTTTATCTTATGGGAGAGACACCTCTAGTGAACTGTGGACCCGGTCCATTCTTTAATCCTGAAATACAAATCTGTCTGCAATACTTGTTTTATTGTTTTCTCTGCAAACAATCATCTTCCACACAATTCGGTTAATCCTTTGTTATAGCAAGCCGGTGAGATTGACAACCTCACTCTGTTTCGTTGGGGCAAAGTACTTTGGTTGTGTTTTGCGGGTTCCACGTTGGCGCGGAATCTCTGGTGTTGCGCCGCACTACATCCCGCCGCCATCAACCTTCAACGTGCTTCTTGACTCCTACTAGTTCGATTAAACCTTGGTTTCTTACGAGGAAACTTGCCGCTGTGCGCATCACACCTTCCTCTTGGGGTTCCCAACGGACGTGTCAACTACACGCGTCAAGCAAAATTTCTGGCGCCGTTGCCGGGGAGATCAAGACACGCTGCAAGGGGAGTCTCCACTTCTCAATCTCTTTACTTTGTTTTTGTCTTGCTTTATTTTATTTAGTACTTTGTTTGCTGCATTATATCAAAATACAAAAAAATTAGTTGCTAGTTTCACTTTTATTGCTATCTTGTTTGCTATATCAAAAACACAAAAAAATTAGTTACTTGTTTTACTTTACTTAATATCATGCATGTTTTTATTTCACTAGTTAAGCATAATGGAAAACAACAAAAATATGAGAGATCTTTATGAACTTTATCTTGAATTAGGACATGATGTGTTTGAAGAGAGAATTAAAAAACCCATGGAACTTTATATGCATGCTAATGGGAATGTTATTACTATGGATGCTTTGAACACCATTGTTGCTAATGCTATGGAAAATTCTAAGCTTGGGGAAGCTGGCTCGATGAGCATGATCTTTTTAGTCCCCCAAGCATTGAGGAGAAAATTTTCTTTTATGATTACAATATGCCTCCTATATATGATGATAGCCACTTTGTTGAATTTGCTCCCACTACAACTAATAAAATTGATTATGCTTACGTGGAGAGTAATAATTTTATGCATGAGACTCATGATAAGAATGCTTTATGTGATAGTTACATTGTTGAGTTTGCTCATGATGCTACTGAAAATTATTATGAGAGAGGAAAATATGGTTGTAGAAATTTTCATGTTACTAAAACACCTCTCTATGTGCTGAAATTTTTGAAGCTACACTTGTTTTATCTTCCTATGCTTGTTACTTTGCTCTTCATGAACTTGTTTATTTACAAGATTCCTATGCATAGGAAGCATTTTAGACTTAAATGTGTTTTGAATTTGCCTCCTGATGCTCTCTTTTGCTTCAAATACTATTTCTTGCGAGTGCATCATTAAAATTGTTGAGCTCATCTTAATGGCTATAAAGAAAGAACTTCTTGGGAGATAACCCATGTGTTATTTTTCTACAGTATTTTATTTTATATTTGAGTCTTGGAAGTTGTTTACTACTGTAGCAACCTCTCCTTATCTTAGTTTTGAGTTTTGTTGTGCCAAGTAAAGTCTTTGATAGTAAAGTAAGTACTAGATTTGGATTACTGCGCAGTTCCAGATTTCTTTGCTGTCACGAATCTGGGTCTACCTCCCTGTAGGTAGCTCAGAAAATTAAGCCAATTTACGTGCATGATCCTCAGATATGTACGCAACTTTCATTCAATTTGAGCATTTTCATTTGAGCAAGTCTGGTGGCCTAATAAAATCCATCTTTACGGATTGTTCTGTTTTGACAGATTCTGTCTTTTATTTCGCATTGCCTCTTTTGCTATGTTGGATGAATTTCTTTGATCCATTAATGTCCAGTAGCTTTATGCAATGTCCAGAAGTGTTAAGAATGATTGTGTCACCTCTGAACATGTTAATTTTTATTAAGCACTAACCCTCTAATGAGTTGTTTCGAGTTTGGTGTGGAGGAAGTTTTCAAGGATCAAAGAGAGGAGTATGATGCAATATGATCAAGGAGAGTGAAAGCTCTAAGCTTGGGGATGCCCCGGTGGTTCACCCCTGCATATTATAAGAAGACTCAAGCGTCTAAGCTTGGGGATGCCCAAAGCATCCCCTTCTTCATCGACAACATTATCAGGTTCCTCCCCTGAAACTATATTTTTATTCCGTCACATCTTATGTACTTTGCTTGGAGCGTCGGTTTGTTTTTGTTTTTTGTTTTGTTTGAATAAAATGGATCCTAGCATTAACTTTATGGGAGAGAGACACGCTCCTCTGTAGCATATGGACAAGTATGTCCTTAGGCTCTACTCATAGTATTCATGGCGAAGTTTCTTCTTCGTTAAATTGTTATATGGTTGGAATTGGAAAATGCTACATGTAGTAACTCTAAAATGTCTTGGATAATTTGATACTTGGCAATTGTTGTGCTCATGTTTAAGCTCTTGCATCATATACTTTGCACCCATTAATGAAGAAATACTTAGAGCTTGCTAATTTGGTTTGCATATTTAGTTTCTCTAGAGTCTAGATAACATCTAGTATTGAGTTTTGAACAACAAGGAAGACGGTGTAGAGTCTTATGATGTTTACAATATGTCTTTTATGTGAGTTTTGCTGCACCGTTCATCCTTGTGTTTGTTTCAAATAACCTTGCTAGCCTAAACCTTGTATCGAGAGGGAATACTTCTCATGCATCCAAAATACTTGAGCCAACCACTATGCCATTTGTGTCCACCATATCTACCTACTACATGGTATTTATCCGCCATTCCAAAGTAAATTGCTTGAGTGCTACCTTTAAAATTCCATCATTCACCTTTGCAATATATAGCTCATGGGACAAATAGCTTAAAAACTATTGTGGTATTGAATATGTACTTATGCACTTTATCTCTTATTAAGTTGCTTGTTGTGCGATAACCATGCTTACGGGGACGCCATCAACTATTCTTTGTTGAATATCATGTGAGTTGCTATGCATGTCCGTCTTGTACGAAGTAAGAGAGATCTACCACCTTTATGGTTGGAGCATGCATATTGTTAGAGAAGAGCATTGGGCCGCTAACTAAAGCCATGATTCATGGTGGAAGTTTCGAGTCTTGGACATATATCCTCAATCTCATATGAGAATAATAATTGTTGCCACATGCTTATGCATTAAAGAGGAGTCCATTATCTGTTGTCCATGTTGTCCCGGTATGGATGTCTAAGTTGAGAATAATCAAAAGCGAGAAATCCAAAATGCGAGCTTTCTCCTTAGACCTTTGTACGAGGCGGCATGGAGGTACCCCATTGTGACACTTGGTTAAAACATGTGCATTGCAAAGATCCGGTAGTCCAAGTTAATTAGGACAAGGTGCGGGCACTATTAGTATACTATGCATGAGGCTTGCAACTTGTAAGATATAATGTACATAACTCATATGCTTTATTACTACCGTTGACAAAATTGTTTCATGTTTTCAAAATAAAAGCTCTAGCACAAATATAGCAATCGATGCTTTCCTCTTTGAAGGACCATTCTTTTTTACTTTTATGTTGAGTCAGTTCACCTATCTCTCTCCACCTCAAGAAGCAAACACTTGTGTGAACTGTGCATTGATTCCTACATACTTGCATATTGTACTTGTTATATTACTCTATGTTGACAATTATCCATGAGATATACATGTTACAAGTTGAAAGCAACCGCTGAAACTTAATCTTCCTTTGTGTTGCTTCAATACCTTTACTTTGATTTATTGCTTTATGAGTTAACTCTTATGCAAGACTTATTAATACTTGTCTTGAAGTACTATTCATGAAAAGTCTTTGCTTTATGATTCACTTGTTTACTCATGTCATTACCATTGTTTTGATCGCTGCATCCACTACATATGTTTACAAATAGTATGATCAAGGTTATGATGGCATATCACTTCAGAAATTATCTTTGTTATCGTTTTACACTGCTCGGGACGAGCGGAACTAAGCTTGGGGATGCTTGATACGTCTCCGACGTATCGATAATTTCTTATGTTCTATGCCATATTATTGATGATACCTACATGTTTTATGCACACTTTATGTCATATTCGTGCATTTTACGGAACTAACCTATTAACAAGATGCCGAAGTGCCGGTTCACGTTTTCTGCTGTTTTTGGTTTCAGAAATCCTAGTAACGAAATATTCTCGGAATTGGACGAAACGAAGACCCGGGGGCCTATTTTGCCACGAACCTTCCGGAAGACCGAAGAGCATACGAAGTGGGGCCACGAGGTGGCGACACCACATGGCGGCGCGGCCAAGGGGGCCCGCGCCGCCCGTGGTGTGGGCCCCTCGTTAGCCCCCGACTCTGCCCTTCCGCCTACTTAAAGCCTCCATCGCGAAACCCCGAGGCGAAAAACCACGATACGGAAAACCTTGCGAGACGCCGCCGCCGCCGATCCCATCTCGGGGATTCCGGAGATCTCCTCCGGCACCTCTGCCGGAGAGGGGATTCATCTCCCGGAGGACTCTACACCGCCATGGTCGCCTCCGGAGTGATGGGTGAGTAGTTCACCCCTGGACTATGGGTCCATAGCAGTAGCTAGATGGTTGTCTTCTCCTCATTGTGCTTCATTGTTGGATCTTGTGAGCTGCCTAACATGATCAAGATCATCTATCCGTAATACTCTATGTTGTGTTTGTCGGGATCCGATGGATAGAGAATACCATGTTATGTTAATTATCAAGTTATTACATATGTGTTGTTTATGATCTTGCATGCTCTCCGTTACTAGTAGAGGCTCGGCCAAGTTTTTGCTTTTAACTCCAAGAGGGAGTATTTATGCTCGATAGTGGGTTCATGCCTGCATTGACACACGGGACGAGTGACGGAAAGTTCTAAGGTTGTGTTGTGCTTGTTGCCACTAGGGATAAAACATTGGCGCTATGTCCGAGGATGTAGTTGTTGATTACATTACGCACCATACTTAATGCAATTGTCACGTTGCTTTGCAACTTAATACTGGAAGGGGTTCGGACGATAACCTGAAGGTGGACTTTTTAGGCATAGATGCAGTTGGATGGCGGTATATGTACTTTGTCGTAATGCCCAATTAAATCTCACTATACTTATCGTGCCATGTATGTGCATTGTTATGCCCTCTCTATTTGTCAATTGCCCGACTGTAATTTGTTCACCCAACATGCTTTTATCTTATGGGAGAGACACCTCTAGTGAACTGTGGACCCCGGTCCATTCTTTAATACTCGAAATACAAATCTGTCTGCAATACTTGTTTTACTCGTTTTCTCTGCAAACAATCATCTTCCACACAATTCGGTTAATCCTTTGTTACGAGCAAGCCGGTGAGATTGACAACCTCACTTGTTTCGTTGGGGCAAAGTACTTTGGTTGTGTTGTGCGGGTTCCACGTTGGCGCCGGAATCTCCGGTGTTGCGCCGCACTACATCCCGCCGCCATCAACCTTCAACGTTCTTCTTGACTCCTACTGGTTCGATTAAACCTTGGTTTCTTACTGAGGGAAACTTGCCGCTGTGCGCATCACACCTTCCTCTTGGGGTTCCCAACGGACGTGTCAACTACACGCATCAGAGAGGCGTGGTTTCATGCGTGAGCGAGAATGAGACGTACTGTGTGCAGAAGGAGGGAGAGAGGGGCTTACGCGTCCTAAATGCAACCCGCGTCCTACTCGTCCACTATTGCACGTTTGCACCGCGACACGCGTCAACAATGGCACGTCTTCCACTTCGCACCGCAACATGCGTCCTCGAGTCTAACCCTGGAAATTTAGATATACTCGGGTATACCCTCGAGTCATATACTAGCATTTTTTGTGTGCTCAGTTTTCCCCTTGAGTGCTAATACTGGCTAGTGCAATATACTCAGTTTTACCCTCAAGTGGCTGGTCAACAGAGAGTCAACAAATGGGACTAACTAGTTAAATGAGTTATTTAATGTGCAACAAATTCCGAAAAAGAGTGGCACTTACTCATGGAGTCTTTACCACAAATTGGCACTTCTCAAATCATAGATAAATCAAGTTTTACCACAAATTGCCACTTCTCAAATCACCTAGTAGCTATGAAGGTGCATGGTTTTCCACAATAAGTCCTACCCAAAACAGCTTTCCCCAAAACATACTTTGTCTGAATGAGGCCATAATTTTCACACTCATGTATATTTGTATTGCAAATAGTTTGAGGTAGGCCAAGATGGGTTTCATTGTACAAAACACACATTTTTCATTTTTTAAATCTCATATTTGAATCCCTTAGTCTGTTTACTACTCACTTGCCCTTGGTTTCTTGATACTACTCAGTTTTGCCCTCTTCCTTCACAAATTCTCACAGACGCCCAACATTGCCCTGATTGGTCTAGCCCATTTTACGCGGATCGTGCCCGCCGACCGTTGATCGTATGATTTAACGGGTAGGATAACCCCTATCTCTCTCTCTGGTCGGGGCCACCACCCTCTCTCTCTGTCGGTGGTTAGCTTCCACCCTCTATGTATGCTAAAGGGCGGTTACCCAGTACGCTAAAGTTTGGTTTTCTGCATTATTTTTCACGAGCTAAATTATAAAATCTTTTAGGCATTATTTTTCACGCAAAAAATGATAAACCATCACCGATTTATTGTAGCCATTACTTTTCATGCAAAAAATGATACTGAAAGGATCGTATGCCGCACCTAGAGGGGGGGTGAATAGGTGCTACCCAAATTTTAGTTCTTTTTCAATTTAGGCTTGACACAAAGGTAAATTCTCTAGATATGCAACTAAGTGAATTTACCTATATGACAAGGTTATCAACTAAGCAAGATATAGCTACGCAATATATAGGAGATAGAATGGGATAGAGGTAACCGAGAGTGGAGCACGCGATGACACGGAGATGATTCCCGTAGTTCCCTTCCTTTGCAAGAAAGTACGTCTACGTTTGGAGGAGTGTGGTTGCTACGCAAGCCAAACCAACAGCCACGAAGGCTTCACTCGGATCTCCCGTGAGCAACGCCACGAAGGCCTAGCCCACTTCCACTAAGGGATTTCCTCGAGGCGGAAACCGGGCCTTTACAAGGTTCTTGGGGCACACATCCACAACTGAATTGGAGGCTCCCAAATCTGTAACAATACAACAATCAACAACAACACATCAACAACAAATCAACTAGGGAACCAAATAGGAACACTAGCATGAGATCCCTCAAACAAATGAGGGGGGAATGAAAAACGCTTCGGTGAGGATGTAGATCGGTGGCTTCTCCTTCGAATATCCAAAGATCAAGATATTTGGTTGGGGGAGGAAGGAGATCTTGCAAATCTTGTGTTTCTTGAGGTGGCTCTAATGGAGGTGAAGCTTGGCAGATTTCTTGTGCAATGATTGAGCCAAGGGGTAAGGAAGAAGAAGAGGGGTATAAATACCCCTCCCCAAAATCCAGCCGTTGTGCATTTCGGGGAGCCGGATAATCCGCCCCCCCCCCCCCGGATAATCCGGCCTCCAGGAACAAAACCATGACAATGTCCGGGCAAATGTCCGGCCCCTAGTCAGAGAAGCAAATCTTCAGGTCCTTAGCCATTTTCGAGGGGCCCGGATATTCTTGAAATATCCGGCCCGGATAATCCGGCCCCCCCGGATAATCCGGCCTCCAGGTACAAAACCGGGACAATATCCGGGCAAATGTCAGGCCCCTATACTGAGCTGCATCTCCTCAAGTCCTTAGCCGAAATTCTGGGGGCCGGATATTTTGGAAATATCCGGCCCGGATTATCCGGCCTCGGTGAGTTTTCTGCCGATGCTTTTTGACAACGATCGACCACATCCAACACACATACAAATGTATCTATGTAATCCCTGTACCACTTAAACAACCATTAGTGTATCACATACATTGACATCAAACACACAAAACATAATATGAGAGATGTTCTTTCAGATACACCATCACCCATTTCTTGTAGCCATTATGTTGCACGCAAAAAATGATAAACCACCAGCCATTACTTTTCACGCAAAAAATGATACACCATCACCCATTTCTTGTAGCCATTACTTTCCACGCAAAAAATGATAAACCATCACCGATTTGTTGTAGCCATTACTTTCCACGCAAAAAATGATGAACAATCACCGATTTCTTGTAGCCATTATTTTTCACGCAAAAAATGATACACCATCACCCATTTGTTGTAGCCATTACTTTCCACGCAAAAACGATAAACCATCACCGATTTGTTGTAGCCATTACTTTTCACGCAAAAAATGATGAACAATCACCGATTTCTTGTAGCCATTACGGTAAAATGATAAACTATCAGGAATTACCATTTCTTTTAGGCATTACTTTTCAAGGTAAAATGATAAACTATATCATGAAGTTCCATTTCCGTCAAGATAGTCCGCATTACTTTTTTGTTGAGATATATACCCCCACAATGGTCATCTCCTCCTTAATTTATTGTGTAAACCCCCACAACGGTCACCTCCTCCTTAATTTATTGTCTAAACCCCTACAACGGTCATCTCTCCCTTATAAAAACCCACAACGGCCATCCCTGGTGTCAATAGGTTCTGCCTCTCTCTTCTTCATTCACATATACTTGATCCATTGCCATGGCTTCCACGTCTCGGACGCGGACCGGAAGGGGAAGGGGCGGCCGGGGTGGTGGATCATCATCATTGCCACCACCACCGTCAACACTGCCATTGATCATAGAGGAGTTCTTCATCGTCGTCTATGAAGACCCTTTGGTCAAGAAGGTACGTACGCGTTCCAACATATATGATGCATGTGATCAATTATGGGCATGTTCTAAAAAACCTTTAATTTCAATCGATCGGCGCTGGATCTCTTTGCAGGCGCTCCCAAAAAAGTTTGCGGACTATCTTGACGGCCAAGAGCCAGCTAAGGTGTATCTGCGAGCAGCTGACTGTGGTCCTCGTCTCTGGACCGTGGAGGTCCTATTTGACGGTCAAGGCCGGATGTACCTCGACAAGGGCTGGGAGAATTTCACCATCGCGCACGGTGTGGATTTCGGCTGCTTCGTACACTTCAAATATGAAGGCGATGATGTGCTCACAGTGAAGGTGTTCGACGGAACAATGTGCAGGAAGTACTACTACTCGGACGACGAAGATACTGACGATGAAAGCGACGACGACGTGAAGCCTGATGACCCACAAGTATAGGGGATCGCAACAGTCTTCGAGGGAAGTAAAACCCAAATTTATTGATTCGACACAAGGGGAGGTAAAGAATACTTATAAGCCTTAACAACTGAGTTGTCAATTCAGCTGCACCTGGAAAAGCACTAGCAACAGGGGTGATGTGAAAGTAGCGATGATATGAGAGCAATAGTAACAGTAACACAGCAGCAGTAATAGTAATATGAGAGCAATGGCACCAGAAGATAGTTGATACTACTTCCAATGACATGTAGAACAAGTATATAATGATGAAAGATGGACCGGGGTTCCCAGCTATCTACACTAGTGGCAACTCTCCAATAACAAGTGTTGGGTGAACAAATTACATTCGGGCAATTGATAGGATTGAAATAGCATTAAGACAGAATATCAAGATCATTAATCATGTAGGCATGTTTTCCAATAATAGTCGTACGTGCTCGCAATGAGAAACTTGCACAACATCTTTTGTCCTACCAGCCGGTGGCAGCCGGGCCTCAAGGGAATCTACTTGATATTAAGGTACTCCTTTTAATAGAGCACCGGAGCAAAGCATTAACACTCCGTGAAAACATGTGATCCTCACATCACTACCATCCCCTCCGGTTGTCCCGATTTCGTCACTTCGGGGCCATTGGTTCCGGACAGCGACATGTGCATACAACTTGTAGATACAATCTAAGCAATAAGTATAGAGCTTAAATCTAAGATCATGCCACTCGGGCCCTAGTGACAAGCATTAAACACAACAAGATTGCAGCAACAATAACTTCATAAACTTTGTAGATAGACAATCATAATGTAACAATCCATCGGATCCCGACAAACACAACACCGATTACATCAGATGAATCTCAATCATGTAAGGCAGCTCATGAGATCATTGTATTGAAGTACATGGGAGAGATGATACCAACTAGCTACAGCTAGAACCCGTAGCCCATGAGGGAACTACTCACGGAGCATGATTGAGGCGATGGCGTTGATGGAGATGGCTTCCGGGGGCACTTCCCCGTCCCGGCAGGGTGCCGGGACAGAGACTTCTGTCCCCCGAATTGGAGTTTCGCGATGGCGGCGGCGCCCCTGGAGTCTTTTTGGAGTTTCGTCAAAAGTTACGGTGTTTTTAGGTCGAAAGGGATTTTATAGGCGAAGAGGCGGCGCAGGGGGGCACCTGGGGGCTCCCCACCACAGGTCGGCGCGGGCCCAGGCCAGGCCGCGCCGCCCTATGGTGTGGTGGCCCTCTGGCCCCTCTCCGACTCTTCTTCGGTGTTCTGGAGCCTTCCGGGAAAAATAGGAAGTTTGGTCTTCGTTTCGTCGAATTCCGAGAATATTGCCCGAACAGCCTTTTCGAAACCAAAAACAGCGAGAAAACGAGGAACTGCACTGTGGCATCTTGTTAATAGGTTAGTTCCGGAAAACGCATAAAATCATCATAAAGTGTAAGCAAAACATGTAAGTATTGTCATAAAACAAGCATGGAACAACAGAAATTATGGATACGTTGGAGACGTATCAAGCATCCCCAAGCTTAGTTCCTGCTCGTCCCAAGCAGGTAAACGATAAAAAGAATAATTTCTGTAGTGACATGCTACTTACATAACCTTGATCATACTATTACAAAGCATATGAAATGAATGAAGTGACTCAAGGCAATGATCTATAGTTGCTAACAAGTAGATAACATATAGCAAAACTTTTCATGAATAATACCTTCAAGACTAGTATCAAAAGTCTTGCACAAGAGTTAACTCATAAAGCAATAAGTTCAAAGTAAAGGCATCGAAACAACACAAAGGAAGATATAAGTTTCAGCGGTTGCTTTCAACTTGCAACATGCATATCTCATGGATAATTGTCAACATAAAGTAATATGATGAATACAAATAAGCAAGTATGTAAGAATCAATGCACAGTTGACACAAGTGTTTGCTTCTAAGATGGAAGGAAGTAGGTAAACTGACTCAACATAAAGTAAAAGAATGGCCCTTCAAAGAGGAAAGCATCGATTGCTATATTTGTGCTAGAGCTTTGGTTTTGAAAACATAAAGAGAGCATAAAAGTAAAGTTTTGAGAGGTGTTTGTTGTTGTCAACGAATGGTAGTGGGCACTCTAACCCCCTTGCTAGACAAACCTTCAAGAGCGGCTCCCATGAATTATTTTTATTTTTGGGTGGCACTCCTTCCAACCTTTCTTTCACAAACCATGGCTAACCGAATCCTCGGGTGCCTGCCAACAATCTCATACCATGAAGGAATGCCCTTTTATTTTAGTTTTATTATGATGACACTCCTCCCCACCTTTGCTTACACAAGCCATGGCTAACCGAATCCTCGGGTGCCGTCCAACAATCACATACCATGGAGGAGTGCCTATTTTGGTTAATTAATTTGGGACTGGGAATCCCATTGCCAGCTCTTTATGCAAAATTATTGGATAAGCGGATGAAGCCACTAGTCCATTGGTGAAAGTTGCCCAACAAGATTGAAAGATAAACACCACATACTTCCTCATGAGCTATAAAACATTGACACAAATCAGAGGTAATAAATTTTGAATTGTTTAAAGGTAGCACTCAAGCAATTTACTTTGGAATGGCAGGAAATACCACATAGTAGGTAGGTATGGTGGACACAAATGGCATAGTGGTTGGCTCAAGTATTTTGGATGCATGAGAAGTAATCCCTCTCGATACAAGGCTTAGGCTAGCAAGGCTATTTGAAGCAAACACAAGTATGAACCGGTACAGCAAAACTTACATAAGAACATATTGCAAGCATTATAATACTCTACACTGTCTCCCTTGTTGCTCAAACACTTTTACCAGAAAATATCTAGACCTTAAGAGAGATCAATTATGCAAACCAATTTCAACAAGCTCTACAGTAGTTCTCCACTAATAGGCTTAGACTACATGAAAAAACTTAATCATGATCTACTTGAGAGCTCAAAACAATTGCCAAGTGTCAAATTATCCAAGACATGATGAGGCATTTTCTTTTTTCAACCAAATATAAATAAGTGCAATAGCTTCCAACTTTTATCATTGAACATTAAAAGTAAAACGAAGAACACATGTGTTCATATGAAAAAGCGGAGCATGTCTCTCTCCCAAACAAGGATTGCTAGGATCCGATCTTATTCAAACAAAACAAAAATAAAAGCACACAGACGCTCCAAGTAAAACACATATGATGTGACCGAATAAAAATATAGTTTCGGGGGAGGAACCTGATAAGTTGATGAAGAAGGGGATGCCTTGGGCATCCCCAAGCTTAGACGCTTGAGTCTTCTTGAAATATGCAGGGATGAACCACGGGGGCATCCCCAAGCTTAGACTTTTCACTCTTCTTGATCATATATCATCCTCCTCTCTTGACCCTTGAAAACTTCCTTCACACCAAACTTCTCATAAACTTCATTAGAGGGGTTAGTACTCAAAAAATTTGAATCCACCATGGTCCTGTAGTGGCACATTGCAAGAACTCAATAAAACATTAGCTACAGCCCTCTACGTCTAGAAAACCTCGCTTAAAGTCCACAAGAGACAATGCAAAAAACAGAGACAGAATCTGCCAAAACAGAACAGCCAGTAAAGAAGAATTTTAATAAAATACTTCCTTTGCTCAAATCAGAAAACTCAAAACTAACGAAAGTTGCGTACATATCTGAGGAACACGCACGTAAATTGGCATATTTTTCTGAGTTACCTACAGAGAGAACAGACCAGATTCGTGACAGATAGAAATCTGTTTCTGCGCAGAAATCCAAATCTAGTATCAACCTTCGATTAGAGGCTTCACTTGGCACAACAAAACACAAAACTAATATAAGGAGAGGTTGCTACAGTAGTAAACAACTTCCAAGACACAAATATAAAATGAAGTACTGTAGCAAAATAACACATGGGTTATCTCCCAAGAAGTTCTTTTCTTTATAGCCATTAAGATGGGCTCAGCAGTTTTAAATGATGCACTCACAAGAAATAGTATTTGAAGCAAAAGAGAGCATCAAGAGGCAAATCCAAAACACATTTAATTCTAACATGCTTCCTATGCAAAGGAATCTTGTACACAAATAAATTCATGAAGAACAAAGTGACAAGTATAAGAAGATAAAACAAGAATAACTTCAAAAATTTCAGCATATAGAGAGGTGTATTAGTACCATGAAAATTTCTACAACCATATTTTCCTCTCTCATAATAATTTTCAGTAGCTTCATGAACAAACTCAACAATATAGCTATCACATGCAGCATACTTTTCATGATTTCCAAACACATAATTTTTATCAAGTTCAAGAATAGTGGAATTAAAACTTTCAAACTTACTTTTATTAATAATATAACAAGGTAGTTGATCAATCTCAATAGATATGGGACTCATAGAATAAGTCAAGAACTCTCCAATCCCATTTTCATTAGTAGTACAATTAATATTATCAAGTAACATAGGACCATCATCTAGAGCTTTATCATAGACATTTGCCAAACAAAATTCTTTAGTACCATGCATTTCGACATCAGGCACAAACAAAGCATTATCATAAGATTTATCAAAGTAGCATGGATTATCATATATAACAGTAGCATAATTATTCTCACAAGTTTTACTCATAGGTAATATTTCAAGAGAATTCACAGGAACATAACATTCAACCTCTTCCGGTAAGCATGGAGGACAATCAAATAGTGTAAGAGATAAAGAGTTACTCTCATCAGAAGGTTGGCATGGGTAGCTAATCCATTCTTCCTCCTTTTGTTCGTCGCTCTCCTCTTCTTTTTCATCCAATGAGCTTTCAGGTTCATCAATTTCCTCCTCTTTCGCAGGTTCCTGCAAATTGTGAGTGCATTCTTGTGCATTAATGTGTCTCTCTTTATAATCAAGGATATAAGGATTCCTACTGTAGCATTCTATGCAAGAATTAAGGATAGTAGAGACATAATCTTTAAGGCCCTTACAAACAACACAAGTTTCATAATTCTCAACCATGAAGGATTCTATCTCGGAGGCTCCCATAAATAAGACAAATTGTTCTACCTCTTCGAACCCATAATGAATATAGCAATTCCGATTATAGTTCTTAATTAAAAATTCCTCACTAAAGCCACATTGAAATTTAAGATGTTTAGTATCCTGTTGAGAGCAACAGTTTATATTATGGCGTTCAAGCAAGATTTCAGCAATTGTATTCAATTTTTCTATCATAGCACTCATTATTTTACCAGTTCTTGATTCTCTATAATTATTATAACATTCTATAAGCTCCAAGTAGGTTGTTGGTTCTCCCATAACAGCAGTTTTTAATTTTTAGATTTTTCAAATTTTTATGGATTTTTGGGTATATGAGGAAAATAAAACAAGACAAAAAGTAACTAGGCAAAAGTAAACTAAGCAAACTAATACTAGACAGAAATAAACTAAGCACAAATAAACTAGACAAAAGTAAACTAAGCAAAACAAAATAAAATAAAATAGAGAGAGAGGTGGAGTGTACTCCCCAGGTGAACTTATGAGTAGAGCTATGCCTCCCGAGCAACGGCGCCGGAAAAAGAGTCTTGATGACCCACAAGTATAGGGGATCGCAACAGTCTTCGAGGGAAGTAAAACCCAAATTTATTGATTCGACACAAGGGGAGGTAAAGAATACTTATAAGCCTTAACAACTGAGTTGTCAATTCAGCTGCACCTGGAAAAGCACTAGCAACAGGGGTGATGTGAAAGTAGCAGTGATATGAGAGCAATAGTAACAGTAACACAGCAGCAGTAATAGTAATATGAGAGCAATGGCACCAGAAGATAGTTGATACTACTTCCAATGACATGTAGAACAAGTATATAATGATGAAAGATGGACCGGGGTTCCCAGCTATCTACACTAGTGGCAACTCTCCAATAACAAGTGTTGGGTGAACAAATTACGATCGGGCAATTGATAGGATTGAAATAGCATTAAGACAGAATATCAAGATCATTAATCATGTAGGCATGTTTTCCAATAATAGTCGTACGTGCTCGCAATGAGAAACTTGCACAACATCTTTTGTCCTACCAGCCGGTGGCAGCCGGGCCTCAAGGGAATCTCATTGGATATTAAGGTACTCCTTTTAATAGAGCACCGGAGCAAAGCATTAACACTCCGTGAAAACATGTCATCCTCACATCACTACCATCCCCTCCGGTTGTACCGATTTCTGTCACTTCGGGGCCATTGGTTCCGAACAGCGACATGTGCATACAACTTGTAGATACAATCTAAGCAATAAGTATAGAGCTTAAATCTAAGATCATGCCACTCGGGCCCTAGTGACAAGCATTAAACACAACAAGATTGCAGCAACAATAACTTCATAAACTTTGTAGATAGACAATCATAATGTAACAATCCATCGGATCCCGACAAACACAACACCGATTACATCGGATGAATCTCAATCATGTAAGGCAGCTCATGAGATCATTGTATTGAAGTACATGGGAGAGATGATACCAACTAGCTACAGCTAGAACCCGTAGCCCATGGGGGAACTACTCACGGAGCATGATGGAGGCGATGGCGTTGATGGAGATGGCTTCCGGGGGCACTTCCCCGTCCCGGCAGGGTGCCGGGACAGAGACTTCTGTCCCCCGAATTGGAGTTTCGCGATGGCGGCGGCGCCCCTGGAGTCTTTTTGGAGTTTCGTCAAAAGTTACGGTGTTTTTAGGTCGAAAGGGATTTTATAGGCGAAGAGGCGCCGCAGGGGGGCACCTGGGGGCTCCCCACCACAGGCCGGCGCGGGCCCAGGCCAGGCCGCGCCGCCCTATGGTGTGGTGGCCCTCTGGCCCCTCTCCGACTCTTCTTCGGTGTTCGGAGCCTTCCGGGAAAAATAGGAAGTTTGGTCTTCGTTTCGTCGAATTCCGAGAATATTGCCCGAACAGCCTTTACGGAACCAAAAACAGCAGAAAACAGGAACTGGCACTGTGGCATCTTGTTAATAGGTTAGTTCCGGAAAACGCATAAAATCATCATAAAGTGTAAGCAAAACATGTAAGTATTGTCATAAAACAAGCATGGAACAACAGAAATTATGGATACGTTGGAGACGTATCAAAGCCATGCATCCATCCCCTTTAGATAAGGGGATTATGACCAAGAATATATATGTAGCTTCATATGCATCGATTTAGAGATCTAGCTATTTTTTATATATTATGCATTTAAAAAATCATATCGCAATTTCCACCATGATTCGAGCACCACAGCCTCCAAACGATGCCGATATCGGCATGGTCAGAACGGCTATGCTCGCCGCCACTGCTAGGTCACAGTCGGGATGCACCATGTTTAGCATAAGATTCACTTTAGATTAAGCTGCGAAAATAGTCACCTGCCATTGGCTGAGGCGGCCCCACAGAGCGGCTCTATATGATATTCTCTAAATAAATAGACTACCCCAGTGGTCATTGGCTGCGGAGGCCCCACAGAGCGGGAATATATGATTTCTCTAAATAAATAGACGACTCCACTGGTCATTGGCTACGGCAGCCCCACAGAGCGGCAATATATGTCTTTTCCTGAAAAATAGACGACCCCACTGGTCATTGGTTGCGGCAGCCCCACAGAGCGGTAATATATGTCTTTTCCTGAAAAATAGACGACCCCACTGGTCATTGGCTGCGGTAGCCCTATAGAGCGGCCACATTTGTCATTGGCAGCACCCCGTATACAATCAGGAAATAAAATGGCCCACGCGTCAGCGACAAATGGATGGCTACCCGTCAGCACGAGACGGGCAGAGAGGAACTGCCCTCTGTGTAGCCCCACCCGTCAGATTAACGGTAACGGTAAGGCCTCTGACCTGACGGCAACCCTCCCGTCCGAGCGTCTAAGAGGGGTTTCAAACTAGAGGGAGGGGAAAACTGAGGAAAAGTTAAGAGGCTGGGGAAAACTGAGTACAACTAATGAACCAGGGGCACGAAAATAGAAATCCCAAATAAAAATTGCAGCAAGCAAACATGTAGCAAAACTGGTTGTAAACGGTGTTTCAATGCTTGGCAACAAGGCCTAGGGATCATACTCTCACTAGTAGACACTCTCAACAATGATACCATAATTGAATACATACATATTATCACTTCACTATGCTACTTCGAACCACTCTCCGATTTGATAATAAACACAAATTCACTGCCTAGGGCCGCATAAGCATTCCTTAAAGTTTACATTCCAAATCTATGGACGCCCCACACTATCACCTGGAGCATACAAAGATGGTACTAACTAGACACCACAATTCATAAGTATATCTGTAAATTAAGCTTAAGAAACAAACACGGTGTGCACACTGATGGTGCTCCGGTGATGGCGCCAGACAATCTTGTTGGCAGTTGTTGTGGAAGCGGTTGGGAAACCCCAAGATGAAGGTGTGATGAGCACAATAGCAAGTTTTCCCTCAGTACGAAACCAAGGTTTAATCGACCAGTAGGAGAAAGGCGTGACTTATGAAGGTGTTGCTAGCTGACTAGTGGCAGGACGCACTACCAGCGTCAACAACAATGTGGAACCTGCACACAACACAACCAAAGTACTTTGCCCCAACTTGCAGTGAGGTTGTCAATCTCACCGGTTTGTTGAACACAAAGGATTATACGTATCGAGTGGAAAGATATGTTTGCAGTAATTAAAGAGAACAGGAATTGCAGTAAGTAAAAGAACATGATTGCAGTGGTTGAATTTGTCAGTGTAAAGGAAAGGACCGGGGTCCACACAGTTCACTAGAGGTGTCTCTCCATAAAGATAAATAGCATGTTGGGTGAACAAATTACAGCTCGGCAATTGACAGAATATCGACCATACATGACAAGATGATTACTATGAAAATTGATTGGGCATTGCAACATAATACATAGACCGTAATCCAACTGCGTCTATGACTAATAATCCACCTTCCAGTTATCATCCGAACCCCTTTCAGTATTAAGTTGCAAGCAACTGATTATCGCATTAAGCAATGTGTGTAAAGTAAATAATAGAATTACCCTCGGATAAAACATTGTTATTTTCTCCCTAGCAGAAACAGCACATCTACAATCTTAGAAGTTACTGTAACTCTCATAGATTACTAGAGACATGAACCTACTATCGAGCATAAATAACCCCTCTTGGAGTCACAAGCATTTACTTGGTCCGAGTATCTACTACCAACGGAGAGCATGCAAGATCACAAATAACATATGACCTGAATATATAATCGACCTCAACATAGTATACAATATTCATCGGATCCTAGCAAACACAACATGTAGGATTACATAAGGATGATCTTGATCATGTAGGGTAGCTCACAAGATCTATACATGAAGCACAATTGGAGAAGACAACCATCTAGCTACTGCTATGGACCCATATTCCAGGGATGAACTACTCACGCATCACTTCGGAGGCGGGCATGGCGATGTAGATACCTCCGGCGATGATTTCCCCCTCCGGCAGAGTGCCGGGAAGAGATTCAGAACCCTCCAAGATGGGTTCTGCGATGGCGGCCGTGATGAAACTTTTCGTGGATGGCGGCTCGGGTATCCAGGGTTTTCCCGAGATCGTGCTTAAATAGGCGAAGGATTTAGGTCGGTGGGGTGCCTGGGGGACCACACCACCCCTAGGCGCGGGCCACACCCATGCCATGCCATGGGGTGGTCTGGCCGCCTTATTGCGCCACTTCGTCCCCCCTCCGGATCTCATCATCGTTTCTGTAAAATATTGACTTCGGCTTTTGTTTCGTCCAATTCCGACAATATTTTCTGTACAACTTTTCTGAAATATAAAAAACAGCAGAAAACAGGGAACTTGCACTGTGGCATCTTGTTAGTAGGTTAGTGCCGGAAATCATATAAAAGTGCATCAAAGTGTAAGCAAAACATATACGAATTGGTGTAAAACAAGCATGGAGCATCAAAAAAATTCGATACGTTTGAGACGTATTAAGCATCCCCAAGCTTAACTCCTGCTCGTCCTCGAGTAGGTAAGTGATAACAAAGATAACTTTTGAGGTGACATGAAGCCAACACAATCTTGATCAAGCATATAAAGCATTGTGAGCTGGGATCTAAGTACTCTAAACATAGGCATGATAGATATAATTTAATAGAACTTAGCAACTATGTTATAGCATAAAGAGTAACTCAAACAAAGGATCATGAATAATTGTGGTAGATGTGTTTGTTCGATTGGTGTTAGTTCAATCGGCCGTCACCCCTCATGTATATAAAGGGCGGCTGGACTTCCCGTGCAAGATGGAGGGTTAGATTCACGTCCAAAGCCCTAGTTTGAGTCCAATTCGGATGGCTTGGACCGAACTTTCCAAAACTGTTCGGTTTAAAACTGGTAGTACATTGTGTGGCAACTTTGAGGCAGTAAATGACCTCAAATCAAAATATTGTAAACAACAAAGTTGTTCGTCTCGAAAACACGAAGAACTTTGATGTTGACCACTTTTTCATCCGAGTTAAACTTGACCGTCTCATTAAGGTCGCAATAAAATATATCAGTTCTGACATTTTCGTCTCTTCTCCAATTTGGCTCGCGCCTTACCCTAGAGGCCTCTATGGTTAGGCGCCCCATCTGTGATTATATTGGTTTCAGAAGTAATTTAGCTCCAAAAGTTGCATACTAACTCGGACCGTGATGACTCAAATACCAAAGTTACTTGTTTCGACGAGACACACAACTTTCGTTTACATAACTTCTTCATTTGAGGTCATCTTAAAGGAGATCTAATGGAAGCCTTCATATCTTGATCCTCGAGGTTACCTCTGACTGTTAGCATAATCAGCTATCAAACCGGATCATGGAAAAACTTGACATGGTGGACATTATGTTTCCTCAGTGAGCAATAAAAACTCATCGAGTGAATCTTTCCAATTGCGCCTCATCTATTTTCATTTGTCATGGCGGGATCCTATCCTTAATTAGTTATCGGCCCAAAATGAGTGTTAACAATAAGCATAGTCATTCTTATTAATTGTAGTGGGAGCAAATTCAACAAAATAGCTATCATTATTATTCTCGTCACCATAATCATCAGATATAGGAGACATATTGTAATCATAATTAATTTTCTCCTCTAAAGAGGGGGAAGTAAAAAAGATCATTTTCATGAAAACTAGCTTCCCCAAGTTTAGACTTTTCCATAGGATTAGCAATAATGGTGTTCAAAGAATTCGTACTAATAACATTGCCATTAGCATGCAAATAAAGTTTCATAGTTTTTTAAATTTTCTCTTCGAACACTTCATGTCCTAATTCAAGATAAATACTATAAAGTTCTCTAACTTTTTTGTTGTTTTCCATTAAGCCTAACTAGTAAAAAATAAAAAGAAGAAACATCAACATGAAAAGTAAGCATGGAATAAACTAAGCAACAGAAATAACAACTATAATAGAAACTAGTTTTTTTGTGTTTTTGATATAAAGAAGCAAACAAAACAAAATAAAGTAAACTAAGCAGAACAATAACAAAGTAAAGAGATTGGATATGAGAGACTCCCCTTGCAAAAATCCTCTTTCTCCCTGGCAACGGGGTCATAAAATCTTGATGGTGCTCCGGTGATGGCGCCAGACAATCCTGTTGGCAGTTGTTGTAGAAGCGGTTGGGAAACCCCAAGAGGAAGGTGTGATGACCACAGCAGCAAGCTTTCCCTCAGTACGAAAAAAGGTTTAATCGACCAGTAGGAGAAAGTCGTGACTTCTGAAGGTGTTGCTAGCTAACTTGTGGCAGGGCGCACTACAGGCGTCAGCAACAACGTGGAACCTGCATACAACATAACCAAAGTACTTTGCCCCAACCTGCAGTAAGGTTGTCAATCTCACCGGTTCGCTGAACACAAAGAATTAGACGTATCGAGTGGAAAGAGATGTTTGCAGTAATTATAGAGAACAGGAATTGCATTAAGTAAAAGAACATGATTGCAGTGGTTGAATTTATCAGTGTAAAGGAAAGGACCGGGGTCCACACAGTTCACCAGAGGTGTCTCTCCATAAAGATAAATAGCATGTTGGGTGAACAAATTACAGCTGGGCAATTGACAGAATATCAACCATACATGACAATCTGATTACTATGAAAATTTATTGGGCATTACAACATAATACATACAACTTCGTCTATGACTAATAATCCACCTTCCGGTTATCGTATGAACCCCTTTCAATATTAAGTTGCAAGCAGCAGATTATCATATTAAGCAATGTGTGTAAAGTAAACAATAGAATTACCCTCGGATAAAACATTGTTATTTTCTCCCTAGTAGCAACAACACATCTACAATCTTAGAAGTTACTGTCACTCTCCCAGATTACTAGAGGCATGAACCTACTATCGAGCATAAAT
Source organism: Lolium rigidum (assembly GCF_022539505.1). NCBI lineage: Eukaryota > Viridiplantae > Streptophyta > Magnoliopsida > Poales > Poaceae > Lolium > Lolium rigidum. The sequence continues at coordinate 182,546,805 of NC_061513.1, read as the reverse complement.
ACCCCCTCTTGGAGTCACAAGCATCTACTTGTTAGTAGGTTAGTGCCGGAAATCATATAAAAGTGCATCAAAGTGTAAGCAAAACATATATGAATTGGTGTAAAACAAGCATGGAGCATCAAAAATTATAGATACGTTTGAGATGTATCACACACTGTCACCTTCACACCATTGGACAAGGTGCCCCCGCAGATCACATAATAAAATCACTTGAGTAGCACAATAGTTGAAGAATAACATCTACTTATTCAACTAGATTACAAAGGTCATGATCACATAAAGATCATACATGGAGAGATAGATAGACCACATAGCTACTGGTAAAGCCCTCAGCCTCGGGGGAGAACTACTCTGTCGTCGTGGTGAACAGACAGATGCCATGGGATGGCTTGAGTTGGGGCCGAATGTGCGCTAGAGGATTCGGGGGAGGGTTTTGGTAACACAGGGATGAATTCCGGATGGATTTCCGGTATCTTTACTGATGAACTTGGCCTTGGCCAGAGGTTGAAGAAGAACAACACAAGCACCACTTCTACTTGGGATCTCTCTATTCCATACTCAGATTAGGTTACAGGCTATAGTTCTCATCTACCAGCGCAAGGGTGTGCCCCTCTCCTTATATAGGGGAGAGGGTGGCTTACAGGGGAAGAAACCCTAATGGCATGTTTGACTAGACAAACTACTTTACAAAGCCTCTTTGGCAGCAGGTGACGCCGGTAGACCTTTAATCAGGAACGATGACATCCTCCGGTACCTTTTACATCATCTTCTGCTTTGGCCTCAGAGCTTCGATTAAAGCTAAAGTGCTTCGCTCATCCTTGTCCTCTAGCTCTGGAGAGAATCTTTGACCAGCTTGCCGACGTGCTACAGTGTAGCCTGTGCCGGTGACATGGGTATAACCTTCGGGTACCCATTATTAGTATACCCGGCTCGGCCCAATATGGAGGAGACCCAATATGGAGAAGGCCCAACAAGGCAATCCGAAGAAGTAGTCGACTAGGACTCTTGTAAAACCCTAGGTTGGTTGCATATATAAAGATAGCCAGGGCACCCGATAGAGAGAAGACCAACTGATAGACAACATAGCTCCGCCTACGGCGGCACCCTGTAAACATACTTATGCTCATATACTAGATTGCTAGCAGCACGTAGGGATCCTCCACCGAGGGGACCCGAAGCTGGGTACGTCGTGTGCCTAATCTCGTTCCCGGAATCTCCATCGTCGCTCTCTCAGAAACCCAAGTCTACAATACGTAGGCATTGGAGAGGTGTTCCCTCATCAATTGAGCCGACCGTGGGGATCGCGACGACTGGATTTCGTGATCCAGGCGGGATACATCGGATTGATCATCAGCAATATCGGCAAGATTGAAGACAGGAAAAAAGAAGCAGATCGGTTGTGGAATCGTCGTTCTTCTTTTAATCCACGAATTCGTCGACTGGATTTTAATCCACTAGATGGCATCTAGTCTGCACCGCGGATTGAAAGTACGTACGCCGAATCGGCAAGGATCACGAAGCCCAACGCTGATCCAACTAGCGAGTCAAGAAAAAAGAACAGCCGAAGATTACACCAACCGCGCGCTGTCCCACAAAAGGATTGCAGGCTGTGTTCCGTGTATGAGCTGGAGTTTCACGTGTTACAAGAGCAACACAAAAAGAAGCATCAACCAAGAGGCTGTAAAAAAAAAGGAAAAAAAATTGTACTATGACCGTACATGATAGACGAGGAGAGCAAGACTGTTTATTTCACGCAAGTCCGCAGTATCTACTAGTATACTGCATTAACGAGTCAGCTTGGAACAATACTTTCGTCTTCGTCGCGGCCCTCAACGACTTCAACTACGGGCAACTTTATCTCCGCCAAGTCCGGAGAACTGATATCTTTAGCGGCTCCGGCAGAACATACGTCTTGGTGGTCTTCGGAGGAGCCGACATTCGCCCATCCGATGCAACGACCATCAGGTGCTATATTTTCAATTAATTACCGTTCGTAAAATTTATTTGACCAAACATTTTTTTGGCACGTACTGTTATTTGCGCGCAGAATTTTCTGCACTTCAATATACTTGCAGGTTGGAATACTAACCCACTGCACACTGGCCACACTCGGGGGCTCACCCGACGAAGATTTACATCACGTATTCTTCAACGACTGTGTCCACCGCGCGACTACTTCGGCATCATAAACTCGCCACGCTCGGGGGCTCGCCGTCCACTCTGTTCGCCGTATCGACGGCGTTCATTACTTCGATCACGTCCACCACACAACCTGCTTCCACGTCGACTCCGTTGCACCCGATAAAAAAGATAAGTGTTTATCTTCCAAGAGTCAATTATTATTTACTTTCGCCGCACCTAATATTCGGGGGCTGCGTACTTGCATCATTATAGAAATACACCCGATTACTCGGGTACTGCAAAGTAAATTATCAGGATAACGGGGTCTACGCCTCCATATATATTTTCGATTTTGATCATCTGATACCTCACATGTGATATTCTTTTGGTGGATTTTATCTTTTATGGTTACATAATACAGAGCCGATGCACTTCGGAATCAGTGTTTTCATCTTCTATGGTTTTCAATAGATTTTATCTTTTATGGTTATATAATACTACTAGATGTACTTTCGGGTTATTGGATTCAGCTATATAGTTATCATTGATTTCTTCTTATATAATACTACCGGGTGCACTTTCGGATAAGTGGATTTTTCTTCTTCGGGTTATCATTGGTTTCTTCTAAATACAATACTACCCGGCGCATTTCCGGGTCAGTGGATTTATCATCTATGATTATTACAGTATTTATTTTCTTCGGGTTAGAGAATTTATTTTATTCGGATTCATCTATATGGTTTACTCTTACATTACTACCCGATGAGTTTCCGGGTCAATGGATTCATCTCCTATGGTTATTACTGGATTTATTTTCTTCGAGTCAATGGATTCATCCTCTATGATATCGGCGGATTCTTCTTCAATATATGGTTCATATTTAATGGAATAATCTTCAATATGGATTCATCTCAAATACTCCATCTTAGATTCATCTTCATGGAATCATATCATATTATTGACAATGGCTTTATCCTAAATGGCTTCACCTTATATGACGCCACGACTCCGTCAAACTTCTTTCGACATCATGGCTAACACTCGGGGGCTCGACCATGACTTCGCCTCGGGTCGCAACTGCGACACAACATCTAAGTAACAATCATAACGTCACCCCAGCAGCGCTCGGGGGCTCGGCTATTTCTTCATCAACAATTTGGCGGTATCTATTATCGCTATTTGGTGGTTTCTACTTTGGCTAGATTTCTTATCTACACTCGAAGACTTCATCATGCATCGACTTCGTCGTGTCCAAAAAGCTAAGTGTTCTTTTATTTTGCACAAAGTTGATTTTCATTTACTTTCGTCGCACCCGACACTTGGGGGCTGTGCGGCATATATTCACTTTACATATCATCGAATCTGAGCATCTGACACTGCATGCGAAAAAGAGAGTCAAGGGAAAGATAGAAAAAGTTTGTTTATTTGTGCAGGAGAAAGCAAAATTCAAAGTATATAAGAGAGAGCCCGACGAAATCGTCTACAGGGAGAACTCGATGAAACTGTCTTCAAGAAAGAACAGGTCCCGAAGAATTATCCTCAAGGAGGTCCCGAAGAATTATCCTGAAGGAGGTCCCGAAGAATTATCCTGAAGGAGGTCCCGAAGAATTATCCTGAAGGAGGTCCCGAAGAATTATCCTCAAGGAGGTCCCGAAGAATTATCCTTAAGGAGGTCCCGAAGAATTATCCTCAAGGAGGTCCCGAAGAATTATCCTCAAGGAGGTCCCGAAGAATTATCCTCAAGGAGGTCCCGAAAAAATATCCTCAAGGAGGACCCGAAGAATTATCTTCAAGGAGGTCCCGAAAAATTATCTTCAAAGAGGACCCGAAGAATTATCCTCAGGGAGGACCCGAAGAATTGTCCTCAAGGAGGACCCGAAGAATTATCTTCAAGGAGGTCCCGAAAAATTATCTTCAAAGAGGACCCGAAGAATTGTCTTCAGGGAGGACCCGAAGAATTGTCCTCAAGGAGGACCCGAAGAAATTTTCATGAAGGAGGAACTCGACGAAATTTTCATCAAGGAGGAACCCAAAAAAAAGGTGGACAAATCTTTGGGTCCATTGACTCGTCATATTGTTCCGAGCAAAAGCATCGGTGATGTACCCGACAATATATAATAACCAATATATTCGGCTGTCTCATCAAGCCCGAGAGAAAAATAGAAGAACCCGCAAAATGTGTCATTGCATCAGCCGTACAAGGCACTTGACAAAATATTCTCAGAGCGCCAAAGTCGCGAATAATCTCTGAATGCTGCAAAACTCTGCGAAGGTAAGACCCCGGGTCCATCCTGAGCGACGTGGCACCGTCTCTGACGTCGGTTTGCTACTTTTTCCGTATCAACAGATACGAAGAAAAATCCTAACGGACGCGTTAGGTACCCGATAAAACATGACTGGGACTTGACAGATGGTAAGACCTTAAGCGGCACATGTCGAGTAGGTTCTTGCGGGATTGCCACAAGAGCAGTTAACTGGTACCTGATCCGTCAGATGAACCAGCCCCATTTACCATTATCCCTGAACAACATAGATAGCAACGGCCTGGAGTCAATAAAACGAGGGGCTGCGCCCAGAAATATAGTCAAGTTCTTTATCGAGTAGTACAACTTGAGTCTATGCCCAGGTGCAAGCACCTGCCCATAGGCTCGGGGGCTACTCTTATCGAGAGTATTGTTCACCCTCCAGTTAAGATACAAGAAAGAGGAAAAATTGTGGTATCGATTACAAGCAAGTTGAGCCTACACCCAAGTGCAAACACTTGGTTGTAGCCTCGGGGGCTACTCCCATCGGGAGCGCTAGCCGCATACCCGATAGAAAAATAACTTCGACACCATTTATGACAATCAAGGTTTGTAGACTCAACTCGATTCTACGACTCGAGTGGAGCCTACTCCCATCGAGAGCACATGGATTTCATCAAGTTCTCCAGAAATATAGTTAAGTTCTTCATCGAGTAGTACAACTTGAGTCTATGCCCAAGTGCAAGCACTTGCCCATAGACTCGGGGCTACTCCCATCGGGAGCGCTGCCGCGCACCCGATAGAAAATAATTTCGAGACATCATCTACGCTACACATGATCTATAACATGGACCTCGCTTTGTATTTCTTCGACGTCGGAGATGATAATGCTTGGAGTCTCTACGCAAGTCTTCGACTTCCCTAGACACTCGGGGGCTACTGACATGGGTATACCCTTCGGGTACCCATTATTAGTATACCCGGCTCGGCCCAATATGGAGGAGACCCAATATGGAGAAGGCCCAACAAGGCAACCCGAAGAAGTAGTCGACTAGGACTTTTGTAAAACCCTAGGCTGGTTGCATATATAAAGCTAGCCGGGGCACCCGATAGAGAGAAGGCCAACAGATAGACAACATAGCTCCGCCTACGGCGGCATCCTGTAAACATACTTATGCTCATATACTAGATTGCTAGCAGCACGTAGGGATCCTCCACCGAGGGGACCCGAAGCTGGGTACGTCGTGTGCCTAATCTCGTTCCCGGAATCTCCATCGTCGCTCTCTCCCGAAACCCAAGTCTACAATACGTAGGCATTGGCGAGGTGTTCCCTCGTTAGCCGGTACTCCGGTACCATCTTAGCCTGTTCCGGTATACCCTTTTGGGATACCGGCATAGTTTCTCCTTAGCATGAACTTAACTTCCTTATCCGGAATAACCTTTAAACCGGTACCTCAACAGCCTAAACGAGGCAAGTTCGGCATGCCTTTGGCATACCGGGGGTCATCCCCCCAACATTAGTCCCCGAAGCTGATATAGTCCGGCGGATCCTATCCGACGGACCATGCCAGGTTCCTACTTCTTAACGTACCGTTTTAACTCTTCCAGAAACCAGCTCAAAACCTTCCGGTGCCTATGCCAAACCTATCTCACCATACCGATCTTTTCCGGTAGCCTTGTCATTAAACTCTCCTCGGCGAAGTCAAGAATACCTCGGGAACATCGCCTATCAGAGACATGCGCACTGTTTCTGACACGCCAGTGTCAGGGGTCACTTCCCTTCGACTTCTGCGCTCGCATTTAATGTGCCATACCGGATCCTCGCCACCGTTCCGGATCCGTGTGGCCTCCCTGTGGCATCTTATTTTTTACGCGTGTAGCCCCGTGCCACGTGGCAGCCCATGAGGCGAAGCGCCGCGGGCCCAGCGGTTGCCGGCCCACGAACTCCTTCCCTATTTAAGGGTGCGGCAGTTCCTCTTCATCTTCTTCCTCGCATTCCCAACTCCCTGAGCATACAGAGCCCTTGCCGTTAGCGCTCCCCTCGCCGTCGTTCGCCGCCCAGACTTCATTCTCCGGCGAACTCCTCTAAGAAACTCCACAGGGCTCTGCCCTGCCGAGACTCACCATAGCCTCCTCGCGCCTTCCGCTCTGAGCACCATACGGCCATCTCTTCTTCCTCTTCTCCGTTCGTCGCCTTTAGCTGCTGGCTTGCTAAGCTCCGGCGGACCGTCGCCTTCGTCGTCCTCCGCCGCCCTCAGGTCAGTCTTGCGGACGTACTATCTTTCTCCCTTTTCACTGCATTGCTTTTGGGCCGGTAGTGTATTTACTTCCTCTTTTTCTTTTGCTTTTTCTCTTACTCGTATATCTTCGCGAGAGGCTAGGTTTGGGGAAATCAGTTTGTAGGTAGATCTTTGAACTTTTAGGCAAGTATGTCTTCCGAGGAGTATGTATCGGAATCCCTCACTAGCAGTCACCATACCGAGACCCCCACCACTTCTTCCGGGGAGAAAATATCGGCTGACCAAGCCTCCGACGGGCTCGAGGCGGACCTCGCCCAGCTTGAAGACGATGCCGGTAGCTCCGCTCAGTTTGTCGGTAATTCAGGAAAAGTAGACGGCAGTTCGAGCCGAGGCGCTGCTACCCAATCTTCCGCCATCGATCTCGACTCATATACGCGCGGAGCCTGGATGGGTTCCGACGTGACCCAGGCGTAGATCGACTGGCTCTACCGCTCCCGGAGGATACCGGAAGAGGTTTGGTGCCGTGTGCCTGGCGAGGAGCGCCAGCCCGAGCCTCAGCCGGGTGAATACGTTGTCTTTTCCGCTCATTTTGAGCGTGGACTAGGCCATCCGGCGTCGGATTTCTTCCGGCGCTTTCTTGATTTCTATGAACTCCAGCCCCATCACCTTCCGGGCAACTCCATCTTTTATCTTTCTTCCTTCGCCACTTTCATGGAGGGATATGTCGGTATGACCCCCTCCGTAGATAATTTTTTTTCTACTATCTGCGGAAGAACTCCATCCAGGACACGAAACTTCCGCACCCCAAACCGTTTGTCCGGCGCGGGGGTTGCATTCTCTCGCCCCGCCAAGGGAGCTCCTTCTACAAACTCTATGGATTGGAGTCTGTCAGGACCTGGCAGAAGTCCTTCTTCTATGTCCGGAACGGTGGCCCGGAAGACTTCATCAATCTTCCGGAATATGTTCCCGGGCCACCCAGCATGAAGAACTGGCTCCACCATCCTAAGGATGATAAGGAGTCCGTCCGGGTCGGCCTTTTCGTCGAGAAGAACAAGGAGGAGACCAACCTCTCTGCGGACGATCTGGTCATGGCTTTCCTCTCGCTCCGGGTGCTGCCCCTTCAGCGGCGCGCCCACAAGATTTGCCAGATGTCGGGCCGGATGGACCCAACCCGGATCACCACTCACCAGCTGAGCGCCTCTGACTTGGTCCTTAAGGCCAAGCAGATTTGCCAAAACACCTTGAGGCCCAGCGGAAAATATGGGTGTGCTCCTTATAGCCAGTCCCCGAGTTTCGGGTTGAGCATGCAGTTCTTAGCGCGAAACTTGTTTGAAACAAAAAGCCGGCATAGCCAGTCCCCAAGTTTCGGGTTGAGCACGCAGTTCTTAGCGTGAAATTTGTTTGAAACAAAAAGCCGGCATAGCCAGTCCCCGAGTTTCGGGTTGAGCACGCAGTTCTTAGCGTGAAACTTGTTTGAATACCGGCATCACCTTACCGGAATCTTTAACTTGAACAAGGCACCCTGGACACCCGGAAGCAACTCTTCGAGGAGCTTCTGTGGCAGCACCGGTTCCTTTCCGAGGCCCACAGCAAGTGCCAAGGTTAGTTTTTTCTGCTTCCGGCTTCTTTTGTACGGGTTGCTTCTTTCAACCTATATTCATAAGCTCTTTTCACAGCTGCACTTCCGGAATCCTCCTCCGAGGACCTCTCCGCCCAGCTCTCTGCGCTCAAAGGTATAACTTTCTTGCTTGTTTGTCTTGCCTCTTTTGAATCTACCGATTTCTTTTTGTTAATTGCTTGTTCTTCCGGACTGCAGCTGAAAAGGAGCAGCTCGTCCTCGAGCACCGTAAGGCCCTGGACGCTCAGGAGAACATCTCCGCTGATCTGAAGGACAAGCTCGTGCAAGCTGAACTCCGGCACTCGCGGGAGCTCAAGGATGCCCAGGCTGCTGCCGAGGCCAAGCTGGATGAGTCGCTGAAGGACTTCTCCGACGCCATCGCACAGCTGCGGAAGGAGCTGGAGGAGGAGTCCCGGCTGCTGAAGGAGGCGCGGGACCGGAACGCCCTGCTCACGTCGGACCAGGCTGAGTTTGACCGATTGGTCATTCAGGCCGACGCGCTGGCCCTCAGTAAGTCTCTTTTTTTCTTTTCTTTTTGCTTATAAGCTTGTACCTTCCGGCAGTATGTCCTTATACCGGTTCCTTTTTTCTTCTTTTTACTTTCAGAGCTTTTCCCGGATTCCCAGCCACATGCGCACAAGAGGGTGACAGAGCTCAGGGCTGAACACGCTGTGAGCAACCCGGATGCCCCCTGGAACGCCTACGACCATCTTGTTGCTCTGGCCGCCCGGATCTCCCACATGAGAGCTGTGGACCGGCATCTGGTCGACCTGCCGGATGTGGCCATGCAAATCTTCAGGGTCCTGTGGCCCGGGGAAGCGGTACCGGCGAATCTGACGCTCCTCTCCGATCGCCTGAAAGACGCCGGCAGAAGGTTCCGCGAGTGGAAATGCTCGTCGGCCCGTGCCGGAGCTGACACAGCGCTTCGCATTGCCTGCTCCTGGTACGAGGAACTGGACCTCGACGCTCTCCATAACTTGCGCGGCAAGGCTCCTACCGACACAGATCCTGCCTTAACCGCCAAGCGCCAGGACCGCGCGTACCGGGTCGCTCAATTTGCCAGCACCAGCACCTTTATCCCTCCTCCTGCCGACATCAGAGACGAAGTCATCGACGACGAGGAAGGAGAAGGTGCTAGCGGCGATGAGGAGGAGGATGCTGAAGAAGGCGACGCCCCTCTAGAGCAAGCTCCGGAAGCGCCTCAAGCTGGCCCCCAGCCTCCTGTTGCCTGAATATTCTCTTTATCTGTTTGTCACACCTGTTGGTGTAAAACAATGCCCGTTAAATTCTACCCTGGTGACATAGGCATCCCAAATGGGCCTGCCAAAGATAGTACCCGGGGTTTAAGGAAGGCCCATTACCCGAAGAATAAGAAGGTTCGAGAGCCCAAGATGTATTAAGGAAAGTAGAGTTGTAATAGGAAGTGTTGTTTGTAATCTGGCGGGATGAGTTAGAAACCGTCCCGGACTCTGTAACTTGTACGAAACGAAACCCTCGGCTCCACCTCTTATATAAAGGGGGAGTCGAGGGACGAGAAAATCATCGAATCATTGTTCACAAACCCTAGTTTTCATAATCATCGAGTACTTTTCGGCTGAAACCTTCGAGATCTACTTGCCCTCTACTTCTAACTAAACCCTAGCCTATAACCCGTAGGCATTGACAAGTTGATACCTTGTCAATTGGCGCCGTCTGTGGGAATATGAGGCGTAAGGATCTGATCTCGATGGCACGTTCAAGATCTTCGACATCGTCAACCGGAAGCAACACAATGGACCGAGGTAAACAGATCGTTGCTGGTCTTGTTGATTTTGTTCCTCACCCACCCTCCCGTTTGGATGCATATGCGTATCTGGCGGAGCCCATGGAGATGACGTTCGGAAGGTTTCACTTTCGCGTCGAAAAGGAAGGATCGTATCGTGTCGAAATTCCGATTTCGTCGGGATCGTCGGCGGTCGATTCCGATTTTTCAAGCTATGCATCGTCAACCAAGTCAGGAGAAGAAGAAACTTCGGCAACACGTTACGTCAGCACCAGAGCAAGAGAGAAACTCGCCAAGATCTTCGACGACAGGTCGTTTGAGTCATCTGCGGACTCATATATAAGCGATGGCTCAAGCGATGTCGACGATTACGACTTCATCGACAAATCTATCACAGTGGGCAAGGTCTTCATCAATCTCAGCAATGATGTCACCAAACCCAACATAGATCTGAGTACAAAATATCATCAGATTTATGCCATTGAAAATCAAGAGGAAACATCAGAGGCTTTCGACGAGTTGGGTAATCCCTACGTTGATCCCTCAGATCTAAGGAGAGGTATGGGCACTAAATATGTCGGGCCCACACCACGTGTCAGAGTTCAAATTCCACAAGCAGCCTGGGATAGAGCTGCAAAAGCTTTAGATGGGTCGGAGCCAATGACGACAACAGCTACGGCTCAAGAACCGCAAGCTTATCAATATAGGCTCGCACGAGCTGCCGGAGAAATAGAAAAACGAGACGGCTGAGTTGAACGGGAGAAAGGAGGCGGCTTACGCATCCAGCGGGGAGAAGGGCAGATCTAAGTGGACAATCTAGAGTTTCGGGTGATAGCCATAGGGAGGCTCGGAACGAGAGGAAGATCAAGGTTACAACACATACCCGAAGCGAAAGAGAGCACTTAGTTCAAAACCTCGACATGTCCTTTATGTCGATAGATACAAGAGGAAACATTATCCCTAAGACACCGGAAGCTGGGTATATGGCGACACAAGCTTATATCCTCGCATCTAGGCCACCCCGGAGTGATCCAAGGGAAACATTATACAATATGGCGTTAGCGAGGGTTGGAGCTATGGGGACGAGCATTTGTATCAACGCCTCCCGGAAGGAACGGCAAGGCAAAATAGTCCACGACCTGCGGCGGCAACGGCGGCAGTCCCTGAAGGACCAAGTGGAGCAAGAGACACAGGAGCACAAGCAAGGGTCGATAGAGCAAGGCAAAGCAGAAGGGATCATCGGCAATCCCGGAGATTAACGATGAGGATATGTGCGGCCTGCCGTGCTTCACAAGGAGAGTACGAAAAACTCGAGTCCCTTCGGGATTTAAGCTGCCTGATCACTTCAAAAAATTCGACGGCTTGCAAGATCCAGAGGATTGGCTAGTTGATTACCTCGAGACGGTGAAGTTAACTGGAGGAACTAGGGCAACGAGCCATGCAAAGTATTCAGGTGCACTTAAGTGGAGCCGCACGATCTTGGATCAAAAAGCTTCCGCCGAGGATCTATCGACAGCTGGGAAAGTTTCGAGGATGTATTCGTCAAAAACTTCAGGTCCACGTGCAAAAAACCTGCGTCGTTAGAAGAGCTGAGGGCATGTCGACAAAAGCCGGATGAGTCAATGAGAAAATACATCCAAAGGTGGAACATCATAAAAAACTCGGCAGAAAATATATCTGACGAGAGAGCAATAGATGCGTTTGTCGCAGGAATTAGGCGTGGAGATTTTGTCGAGGACTTGGGAAGGACCAATCCAAAGACAGTATCCGCGTTGATGGAAATAGCAAATAGATGGGCGGATGGAGAAGACGCTGTCCACAATAAACGGCACAGGTCGCCAGAGGAGGACCGTGGTCGAAATTATCAATCGAGGCGACGATTTCCTCGGCGAGTACCCGAACTACGACGCCCCGGGGCAAATCTCGGCTGGTTTCCGAGCCGGTGCAGGGAGGAAATAATCGAGATGATTACCAGAGAAGTAATGAGCAACGAAGTGACAACAGAGACGAATTTCGACAAAATAGGCAAAACAACGGGCCAAGGCCACAGAGGCCTTTCATGTCTCCCGAAGAGATGATGAACGGGCCGTGTCAGATGCATTTTTTCATCGACAGCAACGGAAAAAGACAGTCAGGGCACCTGCGGAAAGGCTGTCGAAATTTTCGAGCAATGTTCGGATATGCGAGAGAACGCTCATGCTCGAGCAGCACAGAGAAATCCTCGGGAGCCCAGGAGCGAGGTTCACTTGCCACCACCTCCCGCGATTACGGACGACAACCGGCACCAGCTCAGAATAGCGGCAGCACCACCACCACCACCTTACGTCGATCCTAACTCAAACGGAGCGGTGTCGATGATTCAGAAGGGAAGGCCGTCCAATAGAACTCAAAAAGTGATCTCGAGACAGGTGTTCATGGCAGAGAAAATGCCTCCACCAACAGTTGAGTACCTCAATTGGTCAGGGCAAGACATCGGCTTCACCATAGCGGACCATCCGCGGCAAGTTCCTCGACCAGGGCGGTCGACGCACTTGTTCGCCGGCGGTTATTGCGGGATTTGATGTTTCTCGAGTATTCATAGATGGTGGCAGCGGCTTAAACCTTATGTACGCAGATACATTGAGGAAGATGAACATATCCTTAGCAAACTTGAAGCCAACAGACACAAGGTTCCACGGCATCACACCGGAGAAACCAAGTTATCCATTGGGGAAGATAAATCTCGACGTTCAGTTTGGAACTCGAGAGAATTATAGAATTGAGAAGCTGGAATTTGAAGTCGTGGATTTTCCGTCGCAATACCACGCTTTGTTGGGACGACCAGCATACGCTAGGTTTATGGCAGTACCACACTATACATACCTGTTGTGGAGATTGCCTGGACCAAAGGGACCAATCACAGTTAAAGGAAGCTTCGCCTTGGCCGACAAGTGCGACAAGGATTTTCATCGGTTATCAGAAACTTTCGGGATGCAAGCTGAGTATTTGGCGTCAAAAAGCATGACTGATTACGACGTACTGCCAGACGTTGGAAGGACAAATAAAGAGTCAACTTTCAATACCGAGAAAAATTCTAAGGAGGTGCAGATCCACCCGACAGACCCGAAAAAGACGACATCTATCGCAAACAACATGGATATCGCATAGGAAAGCGCGCTCGTCAAGTTCCTCCATGAGAACTGGAAAATCTTCGCATGGTGCCCAGCTGACATGCCAGGAGTACCCAGGGAACTTGCCGAGCACCACCTAAATTTGGATCCATTAGCGAGACCAATCAAACAACCTTTGCGGCGTTTTTCGGAACCAAACCGCAAAGCTATCTGTCAGAAATCAATCGACTACAGGAAGCTGGTTTTATCAAAGAAATATTCACAGAAGCCACATGGGTAGCAAATCCTGTGATGGTGCCAAAGAAAAACACTAAGGTCCTTCGCATGTGCGTCGACTTTACGTGTCTCAATAAACATTGTCCAAAGGATCACTTTCCCCTCCCGAGGATCGATCAAATTATCGACTCCACGAGCTGGATGCGAACGTCTTTCCTTCCTGGACGCATATTCTGGTTATAACCAGATCAGATTGAAAGAAGAAGATGAAGTAAAGACCGCGTTTATTACACCTTACGGCGTGTTTTGCTACAGAACAATGCCCTTTGGTCTAAAAAATGCGGGAGCAACATATCAAAGGATGATGCAGAAGTGTTTGGCAACACAGATTGGGAAAACGTGCAAGTATATATCGACGATGTCGTCATAACATCAAAAAAGGGGACAACACTGATCGAGGATCTCAAGGAAACCTTTGACAACCTCGACAAATTCTGCTTAAAGTTGAACCCGACGAAGTGTTCCTTTGGCATCCCAGCAGGAGAACTTCTGGGATTTCTAGTCTCAGCAAGAGGGATTGAAGCAAATCCCGATAAAATACAAGCTATCGTAACAATGAGAAAGCCAACAAAGTTGAAAGAGATACAACGACTAAGCGGGCGAGTCGCAGCTTTGAGCAGATTCCTCGCCAGGTTAGGAGAAAAAGCTTTACAATTTTACGCTCTGATAAAGCAAGGAGACAAATTCCAGTGGAACGAAGAAGCCGACAGAGCCTTCGAAGATTTGAAGCGCAAAATCTCGACACCACCAATATTGGTGGCGCCGAAGGACAAGGAACCTCTCCTGTTATACATCGCAGCCACGCCCCAAGTGGTGAGCACGGTGCTAGTTGTCGAAAGAGAAGAAGAAGGAAAACTCCACGGAGTACAGAGGCCAGTATACTTCGTCAGCGAAGTTTTATCGCCATCAAAACAAAGGTACCCTCAGTACCAAAAGCTAGCATACGGAGTGTTCACAACAGCACGAAAATTGCGCCACTATTTTTCGGCACACCCGATCATAGTGGTCAATGAGGCTCCTTTGTCAAATATATTGAACAATCCAGAAGCTACGGGTCGTGTCTCCCTTTGGGGAATAGAACTTTCCCCTCGGGACATCACGTATGAAAAAAGAAAAGCAATCAAGTCGCAAGTTCGCCAGACTACATCGCAGAATGGATGGAGCTGCAAAACACAGTACCCCCGGACTTATCGAGAACCTGGACCATGAACTTCGACGGGTCCAAAAGAGTAGAAGGAGCTGGCGCAGGAGTAGTACTGATATCACCTGAAGGCGACAAGTTGAAGTACATCCTTCGGATGACGTTCCCTAACGCATCTAACAATGAAGCAGAATATGAAGCCCTCATACACGGGATGAATATGGCGAAGGCTTGCGGTGCAACTCGATTAAAAATCTTCGGCGACTCACAATTGGTGGCTCAGCAAGTTATGAACCAATGTGATGCAGTCAATGATAGCATGGTAGCATACAAGGAGGTGTACAATGAACTCGAGAAGCTATTTGATGGATGCGAGGTAAATCACATCAGTAGATTAAGCAACGATGAAGCTGACGTCCTCGCAAATATCGGGTCGCAATGCCTCCCAATTCCACCAGGAGTATTCTGGGAAGAAATAGCGGAGAGATCTACGAAGCCAAAACAGGTGCAGAAAAAAGCAAAAGAGAAAACTTCGACATCCCTCACAGAAACCACGGAGGATGAAGAGGAACAAGAGTTGGTGATGATGGTACAAGTTCCTTGGATGCAAGCATATGTATCATATATCCTCAGGAAAGAAACACCTGAGGATCCAGTTGAGGCAAGGCGAGTAATTCGACGCTCCAAAGCTTTCACGGTGATAAAAGGAGAATTGTACAAACGGAGTATCTCCGGCGTCCTGCAAAGGTGTGTCACACCTGAAGAAGGAAGAATAATTCTGAAGGATGTACACGAAGGAATATGCGGCCACCACGCGAGTAGTCGAGCCATTGCAGCCAAGGTCTTTCGGGCAGGATTCTACTGGTTGACAGCAATCGAAGACGCCAAAGAAATAGTAAGGACTTGCGATGCGTGTCAAAGGTTTGCCGCAAAACCTCACTCCCCGGCAGCAGAACTAACACCAATACCACTGTCATGGCCCTTTGCACAATGGGGACTTGATATGGTGGGCAAGTTACATAAATCGTGGCCGGGAGGAAAGGAATACATGCTAGTAGCTGTCGACAAATTTACAAAGTGGATAGAAGCGAAGCCGATAAATTCGCCGGACGGAGCATCCGCGATAAAATTCATAAAAGGCCTCGTCTTCAGATTTGGAGTGCCCCACAGCATTGTCACGGACAATGGCAGTAACTTTACATCCCACGAATTCAAAGATTATTGCAAGGAAGTGGGCATCAAGTTGCACTTTGCGTCAGTTGCACATCCTCAAACCAATGGGCAAGTCGAGAAAGCCAATGGCATCATCTGCAATGGCATCAAGAAACGCATGTTGGGACCACTGGAAAAAGCTCGGCATACCTGGCCCGAAGAACTACCAAGTGTGTTATGGAGCATCCGAACAACACCAAATACAGCGACACGAGAAACCCCGTTTTTTCGGTCCATGGAGCAGAGCGGTACTACCAATAGAGATAGAGCACGACTCCCCCGAGTCACGAGTATAATGAAGAAACTTCCAGGATAGCATTGGAAGACGACGTAGACGCACTTGACGAAGCTCGAGACGAAGTATTATCAAGGGTAACCAAGTACCAACAGGACTTGAAGAATTACCACAGTCGACGTTTGCGGCCAAGATCTTTTTAGGTGGGAGACCTAGTTCTTCGGCTCACGCAAAAAAGTCATGAAAAACTCGAGTCACCATGGCTTGGCCCTTACATTATCACGGAAGTAATCGGAGGAGGAGCATACAGGATAAAGGACAAGAAGACAGGGGTGGAGGAGCAAAACCCCTGGAACGTGGCGCAGCTCAGGCGGTTCTACGCCTAGAAGTCGAAAATATAGTTCTTCTCTGCAAAAATACAATGTACTGAAACGCCCGCGAGTTTTCAGACGCACTCTTTTCCTTTTCGGGGCACCGAGTGGGGCCGGAAAGGTTTTTAATGAGGCGGGCTCGCGGTGCTGCAATATAATAAAGATAGTGGAGATATACTTCTTATTTTTCGACACGCTCGGGGGCTCAACGCCTAAGTCTCAAAATACATACAATATAGATTCACTGAAATATTTCGCCTTGGTACTTTAATACCTCGCCAAATATAAAAATCGGAAGCCAGCAATCATAAATATAGTGTACACGTCAAAAATCTTAAGTGCTCTGGTTTAAGAACCTCGCAATAAAAATATAGAACTTCGACATCAAAGATACTCGAAGAATGGCAATCCATCAAGGGAAAAACAAGGATGTCTTATTACAATAGAAAGATACACTTTCAAGGTGGAAAAAATAGTACAACCTTTGCCCAGTTAGGCTCGGGGGCTTCAACAATATAGAGGACTTCGGCAATATACAATAAATTTCTTCGGACATACAAAAAAGAAATCAAAAAAAAAAGTGAGATACAAGGTTTCCAATATAGTACAAATCAGTTAAATCCCAAGATACTATCTACGGACAAGCCTCTGGTTGTTTTATGCTCAGCATAAGAACCCTTGATAAAGAACTCCGAGTCCATCCGAAGAAGCTCATCTATCATCGATTCGGCCACGGGAGCTACCATATCATCGATTGAGTCAATATCATTTTTCCGCCGCGTTTTCTTGGCCAGACAATCAGCAACAATCTTCGTCGAGGTCTAACTTTGGATGACGGATGTTTATCATAATCATGGCGAATCTCGCTCCGGCGAGAGAGTTGAGCACGCACAAAGTTATGAATGCGGGGAGCATCTCTGAATACCTCTAATAATTCAGGAAGAGTTTTGGGAACCTCATTTCGAGGAAATAAATTCCTATAGACAAGGGTTAATGTCGTCGTGCAAAAACTGAGAAATTCGCGCACTTGGCAAGCACGGTCTTGGAACCTAACAATTTGTTGGGTTCGTTCAGGAGTGGCCCAGAACAAACAGCCATGGTTAAGGGAAAGATTGACGAGAAGATTTGTTCTCTCGATCACTCTTTGATCTTCGGCAGCAGCATCAAGAACCGAGCCTATTAAGCGACAAAGCATGAAATTGGAAGAAAGGCACAGCAAAATAAAGAGAAGGCATCATGAGATCGCAAAAACGTACCTAACATATCTGTGCTAGCTTCCAGCATCAGCTCGAGCATACTATTTTCTCGGGTTGTGGCTCCCTTTGCTTCTAATACAGCAGCATCCCTGGCAGCCGTAGCTTCTCTGGCTTGTTGAAGAGCAAGTTTCTCTTGCTCAGATGCTTTCCGAGATTGTTCCATCATTGCCAGAGTCTGTTTCTTCATAGATTGAAGTTGTTGTCGAAGTTCTTGCAAATCTTCCGGCAAATGTCTGCTCGACGAACCTTCGAGGGATTATGGTCGATTAGTACTTTCTTCGAGAAGGAAGATGCGAGGTGAAGCAGCGGCGAGAACAAGGAGGAGTCGAGTAATTATCAAATATTAGCTGGAAAAGAAAGTCCCGGGATCAATGATAAGCACGAAGAGGAATTTCATTACTTTCTAGAAAATTTACACGGACATTACAAAAGAAGTTTTCCAGAGGGACTAACAGAGTAATTGTCGCCAAGGCTAAAATGGCGACAAGAGCAAAAGAAACAAGAGAAAGGAAAAACAAGGAGGCATGCAACTAGACCTCCGGCCTTGATGAGCTAGGAGTCGAAGCTGGCTTGATCCCGAGATATGCCAAGATTTTCTTCGTGTTGGGCTTGGCTGCCTTAATCAGCGACCTCCATCTTGATTGTTCTATCTGCTCAGTGTCGCCAACTTTCGCCCAGTCGATAGTTTGCTGGCTATCGGCAACCAAGGCAACAGTATTTTCAACGGCGACCTTCATATTCTCATGACGCACCCTCAGCCCAAGATCTTCGGGTGGATTAAAGCACTTGGCCAAGTTCAGGAAAGTCGCGGGTTCCTCTTTCTTTGGGAAGAAATAGGGAAAGAGCCGCGACAGCCCTGCTTTGGCATGATCAATGCCTTCGCGTGCCTCTGACCCATGAAACTCGAGGAATGAAAGGGCGTCAAGAAGGGTATCATTGTCGGGATCTTCAAGTTCAAACTCTTGAGCTGTTCTATCTGTCAAGAAAGAAACTTATTGAGCAACAAATGAATGCGAGAGAAAAAATACAAAGGATATGAAGTGGTTCGAGATACTTGCGAGGAAGCGGCGACTTTGCGTCCTTATACGCTTAAGGATCGCTTCCTCGCGAGCAGATTGTGCAGCTATGTGCTCGCTCAGCGAATTCTCGGCAGCGTGAAGCCTCTTTCTAAGATCTTCGACACCAGCAGCTTCAGTCTTGGCCTTATCAGCCTCTGCTCTAGCTTGAACAGCGTCCAACTCGGCCTTTTTACGAGCCTCTTCACTTTGCTCTAATTTTTGAGCTAGTGCATTGGAACGCTCGTTGATAGCCGCCAAATTCTCTGCCAAGAAAGATAGAATTTTGTTAAAATATCGACGACAAAGGAGTAACAGAGTAATGGTAAAAAATAAAGCAGCAGGCATCACCTTCAGTTTGGTGAGCATATTCACGATACCCAATGAATTGAGCACCGATGCGAATAAGTTCTTTGATCATGGGCTGTTAAGGAAAGAAAAAGACAAAGCAAGAAAAATTTCGGTATGAGAAAAATATAATGGCATTTAGAAGCAAACAGAGGAAGTACAGACAGTGACAAGAGTATGGAGAACTTACGTCATCCAAGATAGGGTTCGACGAACTACTCAATTGGAGACTTGGCTCCGGGATTGCTTCAGTCCTTGCCCTTTTCGGCGAAGGGACAAGGGGGCTCGAAGGAGGAGTAGATGTGCCGACATTTTGTTGAGGAGGCGACGATTCTTCTCCTTCAACGGGCTTCTCCTAAATAACTAAAGTATGTGACGTACTCGTTCGATCAGCCACATCCAAAGTTGGTGTTTCTTCATCCTCATCACTGTGGAAAAAGGTGGCAGCATAAAAAAGCAGTATCAACAAAATTCTTCGACTAGAAAAATAAAAAGAAACAAGGAAACTTACGAGCTGATGAGACTCTCGATATATGGATCATAAGCTGCCTTTCGCGGTGAAGGGGCAGCTTCTTCGGGTTTGGAAGTCCCGGAATCTTCGACATTGCTCCTTTTCCTTTTGTTCTTTGGAGAAACAGCAGGAGGAGGAGATTGTGCTGATGTAGTACCTTCAGAGGCAGCATCCTTTTCAATAGATCCCGCAGATTTTCGGGAATATGCGGGTTCATTCACAAAAGAGGGGGCTTCTTGGTTGTCATCAGCGACAACGGCCCTTTCCTCGACATCTCCACCCTCAGGAAGAGGAGGAAGAGAATCCATAGTAGGATGGTTCTGCAGTAAATAACGACAAAAGAAAAAGTTAGAGAGATATCAATGAGATGCATTCGGAGTGATTCCAAGGAAGCATTCGCAAAGGGTGATGAAAATAGAAATATGAAGGATGGAATTGGAGGTCAGCTGGTGCAGCTGAATCCCATAGACAAAGAGAAGGCCGTGGAGGAAATCATGAATTGGGGTAGTGTTATCACCGGAATTTAACCGAGTCAGAGGTGGGCCGCGATCAAGATGGTTTGAAGATGTATATATATGGAGGAATACGTAGATCGGCCTTTTATACCAAGTTGGGCTTAATGGCCCGTGTATCTGTAACATATTAGATCGTGTTTTAGTTTAGAGATAGAATCTTACTCGTGCACGGTTTAGTGCACGTCCACATTAGAAAGTCCCCTGGACTATAAATATGTACCTAGGGTTTATGGAATAAACAACAACTCACGTTCAACCCCAAAAACAAACCAATCTCGGCGCATCGCCAACTCCTTCGTCTCGAGGGTTTCTATCGGGTAGCGACATGCTGCCTAGATCGCATCTTGCGATCTAGGCAGCACAAGCCCCACGTTGTTCATGCGTTGCTCGTACTGAAGCGCTTTTGATGGCGAGCAACGTAGTTATCATTAGATGTGTTAGGGTTAGCATTGTTCTTCGTTTAAGCATGCTTACGTAGTGCAACCCTTGCATATCTAGCCGTCCTCGCACCTATCCCGGGTGTGGGGGCGGCACCCCGCTTGATCATTATTTAGTAGATCTGATCCGTTACGATTGCTCCTTGTTCTACAAGGATTAGTTTAATATCTGCAATAGTTTGGCCTTACAAAGGGGGGGAGGATCCTGTGGCACGTAGGGTGGCGTTCGCAAGTCCTAAACGGGATGTTCCTAGGATCAACTTCATGTTGGTTTTCCGGCCTTGTTTAGGATCGGCTTACGAGCACCGTGCGTGGCCATCCGGCCCAACTCTGGAGTAGGATGATCCGATTATGTGGTGAAAACCCTAAATCGTCGTAGATCTCATTAGCTTCATCTTGATCAAGCAGGACCACCAAGTATTCGTACACCCCGTACGGATCATGGGTGGATCGGCTCTTTGAGCCGATTCACGGGATAACCCGAGAGCCGATCGAGGCTCGTATTTAACGTTTACATGTATGCCCCGCAGAAACTAAGCGAGGCAATCTCATCACCTTCCCGACCGGGTATAGGTCGGGTGGCACGCCCTTGCACTTCGCAACGCCGCGTGTGACCAGAAGAGCATTGCGGGCCGTCGCTCGGAGGGGTCTCAGCCAGCCGCAGCTCTAGGCTCCCCCGGCTCTACGGTGTTGACAAGGCCGCTGCCCGCCGGTGGGTTTTGGCAGTCAACACATTCCGGCACGCCGGTGGGACAATCGTCTACATCAACCACATCGCCATCTACTTCTGAGATGGCGGACGGCACGCCAGTCGCCTACGAGGATCTGCCGGGTAACTACCTTGCTCGGCTGATGCGCGAAACAAACAATCAAAGGAAGGCCGATAGCGATGACTTCGGCTGATGCGGACGCATTACTCGTCCTCCCGACGGAGCCTGGTGCCCCAGATTTCCGACGAGCCGACTGAGGTTATGTTCACCACATGGTTGCTTGGGTCAAGCGGCGATCTAACGGACAGCAGCCACGTCGACTACACGAGTCCCAACGGGGCTGACTCGCAAGTACGGCGCCCGGGCGTAACGCAGAGCCAATATCTGTAGTTACCAGACAGATTCGGCTCGAGGGAGGCATACGGTCACCACGCCGGACAGATGGTAAACGATAGCCGGTGGAAAATCGGCTAATAAAAAAAAAAAAAACAAGAAGGAGAGAAGCAAAACGTTGCAAGCGTAGCGATCAACATATCAAGGCCCTACCGAGAAGCAGAATCATTTGTCTATAAAAGCCCTCATCGGAGAAACACGCCGAGGGCGATAATAGCATCAACACGGATGCGTTCCGCCTCAGCAATCTCAGCTTCATCATCCGCGTCTTTGCCCGTCACCGGCTGATTGCTCGGGGAACGGATTTCAGCCAGATCGGCCTTCAGATCGGCTGTGAGATCTTTTGCTTCTTCTTCAGAGCGGGCGACAAGGGCCTCCTTATCTTGGATGAGCTGTTTGGTCACCCTTACCCTCTCTTCGAGGTCCTCCAACTCCTTGTGCAAGGTTTCGAGTTCGGCACGGGTGGCAGAAGTATCCGTCTTGGCGTCCGGAGCAGCCTTTTTCTCATTGAGCCGTCGGCACTTCTCGGCAATATCGGCTCTCGGCGGAAGTTGGGAGTGGCGAAGAGTAATCCTTTGGCGAGCGGATTGAATCCGTGACTTGAAGACCGACGAGGTGACGGCGGGCCAAAGCTTCACTTGCGGGGGCATAGGGAGATGAGAATGGATATCCGCGAGGATACCCTTGACCTCTTCGGAATTCTCAATCGAGCATCAATAGAGGTAGAGAGTAAGTCCTTGAGGCGCCGGAGCCGGCCACGGACCGTGCTGATGTCCGGCTCCCCACTTGCCTTGGAAGGGGTGGGATCGATGGATGCTTGGATCGAACGCAAGCAAGCTCGAGAGATCACAACCCTGGCAAGGCAAACACAGTGAGTTTAGCAGATGGCAAGGAGCTGACAGAGCCAAAAGGGAAAAACATACCTCTCCCAAGGGGGAAGGAGCAGCCGGCGCAGTAACGATCGGCTTTTCTGGGGATTCGGTTGGATCAACCGCTCGTACAGCCGCGGGCGTCGGGGCAGCCAGATCCAGGGTAGCAGACGGCCTCTGTACCTCCTCAACGTTCCCGCTAGAAGTTTCGGCGACCTACAAAAGGAAGGGATTAGCCGATCCAGGTGATAACGGGGCAACATGAGAGCACGACCACAAAGATAATTACATTCGAGATCTCCTGGCTTGATGGAGAGGTTGGTGGGTTCTTGCGAACCCTCTTAACGCAGCGATGCTTCGTACGTAACCCTGACCTGGTCGGGGCCTGAGGAGTAGGAGTTTCGGTGATCGACCTTTTCTTGGGAGCCGGCGCTGGCGAAGCCGTCTGACTCCGGGTAGTGGACCTCTCGGAATCACCTGAGCTCGATTCTCCCCGGCTGGTTTCTTCGGCTCCACTGGAGGATCCATCAACAGGGCCTGTAGGAAAGGATGCAAGTGCGGTATGAACAAATTCTTTGGGAAGAAATGCGGACAAGCGCCTGCAGGGTCTAAACCAACTTACACGCAAGCTTTCCTGGGCCGGAGCTTTACGCTTCAGGGTTTTCCTGACCGCTACCTTCCTCACCACCGTCCTCGCCGGAGTCGAGGCTCGGGGGGCAACGAGCCCCGAAGACGCTTTGCTCTTGGAAGCCGATTTCGGTGAAATCGGCTGACCCTGCATTATAACTTTCTTCAGGGGGGGCGAACTCTGGCAGAAGAGAACCACTGGTGCCGGAGGAAGAAAGACGAAAGGGGAGCCGTCGGCTTGTGTAGGAGCTGGGCCATCTTGTTGCTGCCAAGAGAAGAAAGTCAATTCACGGACAATCACCGTGAGGCAGTTACAAGAAATACTTAAGTGACGGTACCTGGTCGGCAGGGGGATCATATTCGGCGTCAAGCTCCTTCAGCTGCGGTCCTAGTGCCTTCCTGAAGACATGGGTTTTCCACATAGACCACCAAGTTTCGAAACCGTCGGTGGTGGAGGAGAATTGGAGGTCATGGGGAATTGGTATGACCAGAGCATCAAAGAAGGTATAACACCTTTGGGCGGTGAGGATGTCGAGCAGTTCAGCTCTACTTGCCGTCGGATGATGAAGGAAGAAGTGTGGAGGCACCTGTCCAAGACCAAGCTGCCGAGCCGCTACTCTTGGTTGATAAGACTCATAACCTGGCTTGATGATCCGGTTTGAGGTGCTCATGCCAACAGGGAGAAAGCAAGGACGAATCATGAGGGAGTACAAGTGCTGTGTGCCGGCGTCATCGGCAAAGTCGTCCAATCGGAAAGAGACGGGGTTTTCAAAATTTGCCGATTCGGTATAAGGGTGGAACAGGGGGTTGTCTAAACCTTGGTAGAAAATCTTAAACCACCCTCGTCTGCTTCTTTGGGGATCAATCTGCTACCCGGAGACCATACAGGGCTTGGCCGTAGCTGGTGCATCGAATTTCCTTGCCATTTTCATCCGGAAAGGTGCAGTTAGTCAGCGATGGGAAGTCTGGGATTTGGCTTTGAAAATATAGTTGGGCCCACAGTTGAATGAACCACCAGGGACCGCCAGTTTTAACTGTCTTGCGGGTGAACAGTTTGACGGACATCGGTTGAAGGGATCGATAAATCTCTCCAAGGAATAACTTGCCTAGACCAAGTTGGGTGCCTTTGGCGAGTTCATAGGCTAGGGAGAGGTAATTCTTGGTAGGAGCAAGTGACGGACCACAGAATATGAAGTGCTCCAACCAGAAGTTCAAGAAGGCTGTGTGCTCCCTCTCTGTTACTGAGCCTTTGGTTTTCATATAACGATTGAGATAAGCACCCCAGCTGGTACACTCTTTTTTAGAGGAGAGAGTGAAAGGGACCTTTGGGAGCTTGAATGCAGAAGGACTGGGAGACGCAATGTCTAGCCCTGTGATCATGGCCACGTCCAGCAGGGTCGGAGTCATAGGGCCATGACCAAACATGAAACAGTTCAGTGCGTCGGACCAAAAATAGCCGATGGTTTTCAAGATGTTCTCATTCTTCTCAAGAGGAGACAGCGATAATGACAGAGCATCGGCTATTCCTATAGTTTCCCAAGTGGCATAGTGGGATTTTGATACCCTACTGTACCATGCCACCCAACCTTCAGGGGGATTGGGCCAGGCTCGCGAGCGGTCGGCCCGAGAAGTCGGATCTAGGTTTTGGCTCACAAAGGGGATTCCGTTAGCCTCGCATGAGATTAACGAGAGCAGGGCTCTCGGAAGAACGAGGACCGAGGCACATCGAATTTGCGAGAGAAGGATGTGGCGGAAGAATGTCCGAAACCTAAATTAGTGGCGAACGAGGCATTAATTTAGGCGTTGGCATTAATCCCGTGTCAAAGTCAAACGGCGAGGGAAGATTGAGGATTACCTTCGGTCCGGCGACCGTGGTGTCAGTGTTAGCTGATTCCGCCATGGGATGTGTTGAAGGGGTTGGAAGCCGCGCGGTCGAGATCTGTGAAGGGGGTGTTGGATTGGAACTGCTCGAGCGGCGATTTGGGGATCTGACTCTGTTTTTGCAGATGGAGGTCGCGAGTTACCGTTTGGAGGATGGCTAGCTCAACGTTGCCCGGTGTGCTTATGAGAGGGACTGAAAAGGAGGTCGTCTGATTTCGACTATCGGCAGAACAGTTGGCTGGGAACGCTTCTTCAGTATTGAAAGAAGAGACAAGAGGCATTGCAACGGTGATGCCACGACACGGCCCGACGAGAGAAAAACATGATGATTTTGGAAATAATATTTCCAAAACCAGGGGGCATGTGTTATCACCGGAATTTAACCGAGTCAGAGGTGGGCCGCGATCAAGATGGTTTGAAGATGTATATATATGGAGGAATACGTAGATCGGCCTTTTATACCAAGTTGGGCTTAATGGCCCGTGTATCTGTAACATATTAGATCGTGTTTTAGTTTAGAGATAGAATCTTACTCGTGCACGGTTTAGTGCACGTCCACATTAGAAAGTCCCCTGGACTATAAATATGTACCTAGGGTTTATGGAATAAACAACAACTCACGTTCAACCCCAAAAACAAACCAATCTCGGCGCATCGCCAACTCCTTCGTCTCGAGGGTTTCTATCGGGTAAGCGACATGCTGCCTAGATCGCATCTTGCGATCTAGGCAGCACAAGCCCCACGTTGTTCATGCGTTGCTCGTATCGAAGCGCTTTTGATGGCGAGCAACGTAGTTATCATTAGATGTGTTAGGGTTAGCATTGTTCTTCGTTTAAGCATGCTTACGTAGTGCAACCCTTGCATATCTAGCCGTCCTCGCACCTATCCCGGTGTGGGGGCGGCACCCGCTTGATCATTATTTAGTAGATCTGATCCGTTACGATTGCTCCTTGTTCTACAAGGATTAGTTTAATATCTGCAATAGTTTGGCCTTACAAAGGGGGAGGATCCTGTGGCACGTAGGGTGGCGTTCGCAAGTCCTAAACGGGATGTTCCTAGGATCAACTTCATGTTGGTTTTCCGGCCTTGTTTAGGATCGGCTTACGAGCACCGTGCGTGGCCATCCGGCCCAACCTCGGAGTAGGATGATCCGATTATGTGGTGAAAACCCTAAATCGTCGTAGATCTCATTAGCTTCATCTTGATCAAGCAGGACCACCAAGTATTCGTACACCCCGTACGGATCATGGGTGGATCGGCTCTTTGAGCCGATTCACGGGATAACCCGAGAGCCGATCGAGGCTCGTATTTAACGTTTACATGTATGCCCCGCAGGAAACTAAGCGAGGCAATCTCATCACCTTCACGACCGGGTATAGGTCAGGTGGCACGCCCTTGCACTTCGCAACGCCGCGTGTGACCAGAAGAGCATTGCGGGCCGTCGCTCGGAGGGGTCTCAGCCAGCCGCAGCTCTAGGCTCCCCCCGGCTCTACAGTGTTGACAAGGCCGCTGCCCGCCGGTGGGTTTTGGCAGTCAACAGGTAGAAAGGCCGCGGATGAGATGATCAACGAAACTAACCCGGTACTCCATTGGAGGGTTGGGGTAGCTTTCTTCGCTGGGAAAGCGAATGGCGTCTTCCTTCTTCATCAAGCCAAGCCTCTTCAGCATGTTGACGTCTTGGTTGGAGATTTTAGATCTTTCCCACTCAAGATCTTCAGCGGCCATCTTGGATTCTGGAGTACTGTGGCGAGTGAGTCGCGTGCGCGGTGGCATCAACAGCACTGGAAAAAGCAATGCTCGTGCGTGCGGAAGATCACACAGAGTTGGGCGCAAGGGAAGTTTTTGCAGAGGGGAACAGATGTGCGGCGCAAGCGAAGGAGCGGACCGAGGTTGAAGAAAGGTTTATATAGGCTTCGGGAGAAGTAATGAACCGTTGGATGAAGAAATCGTGTGGTGAAAAAAGATCTAGTAGATAAGAGGGTAAAAAGGTATTTTTATTGAAGTGGAACAGCACAGGCGTTACCGTACGTGCGCCAGGAAAAGCGGAGGACGTGTGTCCCACACTACCACGATGTGTCAACGTGGTGGGAACAATGGACCCACAAGGCAGAAAAATCCCGACTATTAATAGAGCTGAAGTGAATTTGACAAAGGAAAGTATGTCGACAAGAAAAATAAAAGGAGAATGGCGACAGGAGAAGTTATTTGAATACTTTGGGAGCCTTTGGTCAGAAACAAGTTTTTGCCCAAATGCTCGGGGGCTACTTCGATAAAAATAAAATTTCGAACTATGGCAAATATAGAAATTGCGGGAGCCTACAACCAAGCACAAGTTCTTGGCTGTAGCCTCGGGGGCTACTCCCATCGGGAGCGCTGTTCGCGCACCCGAGAGATAAAAAAAAAGGAAAAGAGAGAATATCGGGAAATAATGGCAATATAGCGACAAGGTGGACTAAAATGTTGAGCCTACAACCAAGCACAAGTTCTTGGCTGTAGCCTCGGGGGCTACTCCCATCGGGAACGCTGTTCGCGTGCCCGATGAAATTTAAAAAGGAAAAGAAAGAAAGATAGAAAAGCAAGAGAGTATATTTCGAGTTATAATTAACTCTACATATACTCCCATCGGGAGATTAATATAAGTCATATTTGACTCGATAAAATGTGCCATTCCAACAGCCGGAAAAGCACTCGACAATATATTCTCGAACGCAAAGTTGCGATCAATTTCTGAATGCCGCAAATTTGCGAAGGTAAGACCCTGAATCCGTTCTGCTGGGCGTGGCATCGCCGAAGACTGCGCTTCGCTACTTTTATCCGTATCAACAGATACGAAGAAAAATCCTAACGGACGCGTTAGGTACTCGATAAATTTGACTGGGACTCGACGGAATGGTAAGACCTTAAGCGGCACTCGTCGAAGTTTACACCAGTATCCCGAGATCATGTCCAGGGACGTGATCTTGAAGTAGGTTTTTGCGGATTGCCACTAGAGCAGTTAACTAGTACCTGATCCGTCAGATGAACTAGCCCCAACTACCAATATCCTTGTACAATATAGAAATTTATATAAAGAAATATAGAAAAGTTTAAATTGTCGAATAAAAATAAACAGTGGAGATTTTCCCTGACTCTACGATTCAAGCAAAATCTCGGGGGCTACTGACATAGGCATCCCAAATGGGCCTGCCAAAGATAGTACCCGGGGTTTAAGGAAGGCCCATTACCCGAAGAATAAGAAGGTTCGAGAGCCCAAGATGTATTAAGGAAAGTAGAGTTGTAATAGGAAGTGTTGTTTGTAATCTGGCGGGATGAGTTAGAAACCGTCCCGGACTCTGCAACTTGTACGAAACGAAACCCTCGGCTCCACCTCTTATATAAAGGGGGAGTCGAGGGACGAGAAAATCATCGAATCATTGTTCACAAACCCTAGTTTTCATAATCATCGAGTACTTTTCGGCTGAAACCTTCGAGATCTACTTGCCCTCTACTTCTAACTAAACCCTAGCCTATAACCCGTAGGCATTGACAAGTTGATACCTTGTCACCTGGTATGCCGGGGTGTTTGATGTAAGATAATACTTTGAAGTCCTTTTGGTTGTGCTACACTTTATTATGCCGGTATCTTATATGATATACCGGTAACTTATTAAGTTATGTCGGTATGCTACCTTAGCAATTTGCCTTTATCGTTTGCTTTGATCTTGCATAGTGAAGATTCCGGAATTGTTTCCGCATCCAATCTGATGCACACTTGGTTCTTTTCCTTTGGCTCTGCCTACCTCTCTGGGTTCTTTGGCGTATGAGTCACAAAGTTCTTTTGCCAAGCAAGCACTTTCTTGAACTTAGAAATAACTCGAAATTTTTCACAAAAAACCGGTATAACCGGGGTTAATCAAGTTTTCTTCGGATTGTTTGTTCTCACCCTCTCTTTGCGTGTTTCACGTGCTTGGGTCCTTCCGGTTTATCTTGCTTGCCATGAAGTCGGGTTTCGGACAGCAGCAAAGTCGAAGACTCCGGTAGGTTTAGCACGTTACTAAACCGGAAAGAGAAAATGTCCAACAATCAAACCGGTATACTAAAAAAATAAACACATTGCATGCAATTCCGGTAGAGGCAGTCCCCGAGACTCATTCGAGGTGCCGGCATCTTTTATTCATAGCAAATAAGGTACAAAAAAGGAACTCCTTACAGCACATCTTCAGGAATACAAAGGACGCAACAAGCTACGTTCCATGGGCGCTTGGTCTCCTCTCCTGACATGTCCGCCTTTCCCTTCTTTGATTCATGTGCATCGATCAAGTAATAGGCATCATTGTGTAGAGCCTTGCTCACAATGAAAGGTCCTTCCCACGGAGGTGAAAGTTTGTGGCGCCCTTCAGTGCGCTGCACTAAGCGTAGCACCAGGTCCCCTTCCCGGAACACTCTCGGGTTAACCTTCCGGCTATGATAGCGTCTGAGGTTCTGTTGGTATATGGTTGTTCTTGCCAGAGCCAGTTCTCTTGCTTCCTCGAGCAAGTCCACATCGTTTTATCGGGCCTCTTTTACCTCTTCTTCGGTATAGAGCTGAACCCTTGGTGAATCATGAATAATGTCGGTTGGTATCACGGCTTCCGCCCCATAAACCATGAAAAATGGAGTGTATCCGGTAGACCGGTTTGGTGTTGTTCTTATGCTCCACAGCACTGATGGAAGCTCATCGAGCCAGCATCTCGGTGTCTTTTCAAGCGGTTCAATGAGCCTTGGTTTGATACCGGAAAGCACCAAAGCGTTGGTTCTCTCCACTTGGCAGTTGCCTTGCGGGTGTGCCACTGAACACAAATCCAACCGGATGTTGTTATCCTCACAGAATCGCTTAAACTCTCCCTGGGCAAAGTTTGTCCCATTGTCAGTAATGATACTATGCGGGTATCCATACCGCAAGATCACATCTTTCAGGAACTTCACCGCCGTATGCCCATCACACTTTGCGATAGGATTCACTTCAAGCCACTTGGTGAACTTATCCACCATTACTAGGATGTGAGTCATGCTTCCCCTTGCAGTTTTGAATGGGCCAACCATGTCGAGGCACCAAACAACGAATGGCCAAGTTAACGGTATGGTGTTCAGACCGGATGCTGGGGTATGGTTTTGCTTGGCGTACCTCTAGCACCCGTTGCACTTTCGTACCAGATCCTCAGCGTTTTCCAGTGCCGTGGGCCAGTAGAACCCATGCCGGAACTCTTTTGCCACCAATGCCCTGGACGAGGCGTGATGCCCGCACTCTCCTTGGTGAATCTCCACCAGCATCTCTTTTCCCTCTTCCGGTTCCACACATCTTTGAAGGACACCGGTAACACTTCTTTTGTACACATCGCCGTTGATGATGGTATAGGCCTTGGACCTCCTCTGGATCCTTCTTGATTCAGTTTCGTCAACCAGCAGAGTGTCGTTGATCAGGAATTCCTTAATAGGTTCAACCCAAGTTGGTGCTTCCCGAACTAGAAACACCGGTACATCTATCTCCATACTGTCCACGAGCATAGCTTCTTCCGGTTTAGCTCCCGCAGTCCTTGGGTTTATCGGAATAGTTCCCGGGTTTCCTTCGTCAATGTCCATTAGCACAACGTGTGACTCCGGTACGAAGATGGATTCTGACTCCGGGCTTGGTTTGATCGATGGCGCCCTTAGGTGAGCCAAAGCTACTCCGGGAGGGATTTCTTGCCTGGAGGAGCCCAACTTGGAGAGCGTATCCGCGGCTTCATTTTCCGCCCGCGGCACATGGTGAAACTCACACCCCTCGAAGAATCCGGCAATCTTTTGCACATGAAACCGGTATGAGGCCATGTTGGCATCTTTTGCATCCCAATCTCCAGAACACTGCTGCACCACAAGATCCGAGTCACCGTAGCAAATGATCTGGTGCGCACCGATTTCTTTTGCGACCTTGAGCCCATGGATCATAGCCTCATATTCAGCGACATTGTTCGATGCCCTGAAGTGTATCTGCAGAATGTACCGGAGATGATCTCCCTTAGGTGAAGTAAGAACCACACCGGCACCCACACCCTTGCGCGGGTAGATGAGAACTGATAGCATGTAACCTAATCTGAGTATGGAATAGAGAGATCCCAAGTAGAAGTGGTGCTTGTGTTGTTCTTCTTCAACCTCTGGCCAAGGCCAAGTTCATCAGTAAAGATACCGGAAATCCATCCGGAATTCATCCATGTGTTACCAAAACCCTCCCCCGAATCCTCTAGCGCACATTCGGCCCCAACTCAAGCCATCCCATGGCACCTGTCTGTTCACCACGACGACAGTTGGCGCCCACCATGGGGCCAGCAGCTGCGCTTGCTGGAGTTCATATTCGGGCGGGCCTCCTCACCATCTCCGGCGAACGCGTGGTCACTGGCCTCGTCTACCGCCTCTTCTCGATGGACTTCATCAACGACAACGCAGGCTGCTTCGCCAACGGCGGTAAGTTCCCCAAGAACGTCCGCGTCATCGAGTTCGGCAGCCACCGCGTCTACTACGGCACCGTCCCGGAGCGCCAGTACCTCTCGCCGGTGCTGGTTGCGCCGGACCCACCAAGGTCTGCAGCGCGCAGCGGCTATGCCGCCGGCAGCGTGGATGTGCTGGTGGTTGGCGCGGCTGACGCCGGCAAGGAAGCTGCGGCGGAAGGCGCTGGACCGACGAAGTCCACGCGCACGGCCAAGCCGCCGACCGAGCGTGACCAAGCGGTTGCGGGTTCATCTGCAGCGCCTCCGGAGACTCCTCTCCAAGCGGCCATGAACATGCTGGCGACGCCCATCTCGCAGAACATCGATCCGGCAGCGGCTCAGGCGGAGCTGGAGGCGCAACGGCACAAGCTGCTCTCCGGAGGCGCGGACATCATCTGGGCGCAGTGCGAGCTGAACCTAACCCTACGTGAGTACAACGCTACCCATGGCTTTGCTTCTGTTAGCGCTCAGCCTGCTAGAGTACCGGAAAACCGGCTTAGAGCTCGCAATCTAGATCAGGATCTACGTAAGGAAGTTCTTGTCGGAAAAAGTACCTCTGCATCTTTGAGCATCGTAGAAAAACCTAAGTACAGTAGTCCGGATAAAACCATAAAAGCTGCTAGGGCTGCAGTAGAGCTGTGTGACTCGCTTACCGTAGATGCTTTAGCAAAACAACAAGATCGAGTTAGGGAGTTGCTTGACATTATACAAGAGCAAAATGCTGAGCTTGCTAGAGTAAACAAAGAAACTGCAACATCGAAATCGGTGCGTTCGGCAAAGAATGCCAGAAGCAAGTCCCATGGGCAGGCATCGTCCCCCCATCCGGACAGAAGAAGAGAAAAAGAGGTGAATGCGCAGCAAATGACTGTGTATGATCCGGTTCTTGCCGGAAAACAACAAGCCGGGCGACATGAGGTCAGAAGAAAAAGCCAAGGGGCAGCTCGTGGCTATGCCGGAAATGGCTACACCGGAAATGATTATGCCGGTAGAGGTGAAACCGGGCAAAATTATCGTGCAGCAAGAGCAGCTTATGTTGAGGAGGAAATGCCTCCACCAAGGTACCGGCAGGCAAGAGCCGCGGTACCGGAACGTTACGATGAAGCTGATTCCGAAATGGAAAGAACCAGAGCTTACCGGAACCCTTTGGGGGAACGCGTAGGAGAAAGATGCCTGCCAGACCGGGATGCGAGGCACAGGCTGGACAGGGTGTACTTATCTGAGATGATCGAGGCGGAAGGTCCTCCAGGTCCAAAATGCTTTGGCCCACGAATCATGAAAGAGGAACCACCGGTTCGCAACTTCCAATTGCCCCGGGACACAAAAACGTACGATGGCACCACTAAGCCGGAAGATTGGCTTGCATATTATGTGACCGCAGTATACATCGCCGGCGGCGGAGGAACCGTAACAGGTGGAGGGAACCGGCGTTGGGCCGTGAGAATCGTACCGTCCTTCCTGGTAGGACCGGCACACATTTGGCTTAACAACTTGCCAGCATGGAGCATAAATGGCTGGTTGGACTTTGAGGAAGCTTTCGTAAGAAACTTCAGCAGTACGTACCGGAGGCCAAACAGGCCGCAACAGCTCGCCTTGTGCGTGCATCGCTCCAATGAAACAGACCGAGATTACCTGACCCGGTGGAACTCCACAAGGAACTCATGTGAAGGGGTGATCGAGGCACATGCCATTGCTTGGTTTTGCAATGGGTGCAGAAGAGGTTCACCGTTGTGGCAAAAGCTGCAGAGAAACATGCCGGCATCTTTGGCAGAGATGATACGTGTGGCAGATAGCTACGCATTGGGAGACCCAATGCAACCGGCAGTTCAAGCTGAACCGGTGCAAACAAGCCAACCGCGCCAAGATCAATACCGGGACAACCGGCACAACAAAAGAAGGGAAGATTTTCCGGATCGGAGGTATGGACCGCAGCAAGTAGCCGCGGTACAGGATAATTCCGGCGCCAACGGAAGCTAGAGGCAAAAAACCGGATCGCAGCCATGGGCGGGTTTCTAAGAAACAATGGGTTGAAAAGAAACCGTGGCAAAATGATGAGAGGTACACCATGGAATCCGCTATGGATCAGC
Organism: Lolium rigidum; assembly: GCF_022539505.1. Taxonomy (NCBI): domain Eukaryota; kingdom Viridiplantae; phylum Streptophyta; class Magnoliopsida; order Poales; family Poaceae; genus Lolium; species Lolium rigidum. Next base: position 182,513,311 of record NC_061513.1, on the reverse strand, counting down.
CGTGCCGCTGGCACACACCGAATCCAGCGAGGCCGGCGAACCATTTGACAAAAGATTGCACTTGGACTAAGAGGTTAATGGAAAGAGGCATGATGAAAGATGCAAGGGACCAAGGTACCGGAAGGCTACCGCCACCACCCCCGCTTACTGGAGCAAACGCGCTACCGGTACAACCTCAGCCGAACCGGCAGTAGCAACAACAAGTTCATCAGGTGGAAGGTGGCAATGGCCAACCACCACCGCCGGCACCTCTGGGCCGGAACGTTTACAAGGATCCGCACCTGTGCTGTGTTGTGTTCGTTACTGAGCCAATAGACAAGCAAATCATGCATCACCGTTCCATGGAAGTGAACGCAGTGATGCCGGCAGTTCTGAAATACATGTTGTGGTCAGATCAGGAAATTACCTGGTTGTTCAAGGATCACCCAAAGATAAAGCCAAATCCGGGTGGCTACGCTCTTGTTGTGGACCCAATCATGCACGGGCCAACGACTCGGGTCAAGTTCAGCAAGGTGCTGGTAGACAATGGGAGCCGCATAAACATTATGTACCGGCACACCATGCATACGCTGGGGATAACAGAAAACATGCTACAACCGACTCACACAACGTTCGACGGAATCGTTCCGGGCTTGTCCTGTTCGCCCATGGGAAAAATCCGGGTGGATGTATCGTTTGGAGGACGTGACAATTGCCGGGTCGAAAACCTTCTGTTCGAGGTGGTGGACCTAGACAGTCCTTACCATGCACTGCTGGGGAGACCGGCATTGGCGGCATTCATGGCCACAACTCATACCGCATACCTCAAGATGAAGATGCCGGCACCTCATGGACCCTTAACCGTGGTGGGAAACTATAAGGTCTCGCTGGAAACTGCTTCCGCTAGATCAAACCTGGCAGAATCGCTGGTGATTGCAGAGGAGAAAAGAAGGATGCAAACCGCAGTTGCGCTGGCTCAGTCCTCATAGTTGAGCTTAGCGGCAATGAGTGGCAACTTGGGCACACCTGCATTCAAGCCAACCAAGGAGACAAAGGACATCTTGCTGGACCCAACATACCTTGAGCATACCGTTCGTATCGGTGCCGGCCTGAATGAGGCATAGGAAAGCGCGCTCGTCAACTTCCTCCGTGAGAATCGGAATATCTTTGCATGGTCTACCGATGACTTGGTAGGTGTTCCGAGGGAGTTGGCTGAGCACTCTTTAAATGTCCGGAAGGATGCGAGGCCGGTAAGGCAGCCGTTACGCTGGTTCGCTGAAGACAGGAGAAAGATTATTGGAGAAGAAGTGACAAAGTTACTGGTTGTCGGTTTCATCGTGGAGGTACTGCATACTGAGTGGCTAGCCAATCCGGTGCTGGTCGAGAAGAAAAAAGAGGAAGACCCCAAAGCTCCAAAAGTGTGGCGCATGTGCATCGACTACACCAACCTGAACAAGGCTTGTCCGAAAGATCCGTTCCCCTTACCCCGGATTGATCAAGTGATCGATTCTACTGCTGGCTGTGAGCTGTTGTCTTTTCTGGATGCTTATTCCGGTTTCCACTAGATTCCCCTGAAAAAGGAAGATCAAATAAAAACTGCGTTCATTACCCCACACGGGGCTTATTGCTATGTCACGATGCCTTTCGGTTTGCGCAACGCTGGTGCAACATACCAGCGCTGTATGCAAAAGTGTTTGTTTGATCAAATTGGAAAAAAATGTGCAAGTCTATGTGGATGATGTCGTGATAAAAACTAAGGTAAAAGAGACCTTGATCGATGATCTGAGGCAAATGTTTGACAACTTGAGAAGGTTCCGGATGAAACTCAATCCGGCAAAATGTACTTTCGGTGTTCCTGCCGGAAAACTGCTTGGCTTCCTGGTGTCAAGCCGCGGTATCGAGGTTAATCCGGTAAAAATTTGGGCCATCGAATGTATGGACCTACCTCAATGCCTCAAAGATGTGCAAAAGTTTACCGGGAGCCTGGCATCTTTAAGCCGGTTCATAAGCTGGTTGGGCGAGAAAGCGTTGCCCGTCGAACATAGCTTTACTTCGCCCTTTCTATTCCTGAAGATGTGATGTAAGGAGTTCCTTTTTTGTACCTTATTTTCTATCGATAAGATGTCGGCACCTCGAATGTATCTCAGGGACTGCCTATACCGAAATCGCATGCAATGTGTCTATTTTTTCTGCATACCGGTTCGTTTGTTGGAAACTTTCCTTTCCAGTTTACTAATGTGCTAAACCTAAAGGTGAATCTTCGACGTAGCTGCTGTCCGCAACCCGGCTTCATGGCAAGCAAGACAAACCGGAAGGATTTAAGCACGTGAAAAACGAAAAAGAAACCGAAAACAAACAATCCGAAGAAAGTTGAGCCCCGGTCATACCGATTTTTTGTGAAAAAAATCGAGTTTTTTCTCTAAGTTCGAGAAAATGCTTGCTTGGCAAAAGAACTTTGAGCCTCATACATCAAACACCCAAAATAGGTAGACAGAGCCAAAGCAAAAGAACCAAGCGTGCATCGGATTGAATTCTGGAATGAATCCAGAATCTTCACCATGCAAGATAAAACCAAAATGAATCGAAAAGGGTTAACTCAAACCAAGTTACCGGTTTTACATAATAAGGTTAAAGATTCAAGCATGCAAACTTATTAACTACTTAGTTCACCACAACCAAAAGAACTTAACTGTATATTACATTTCCCCACCCCAGCATACCGGGGGAAATTTTACGATGATTGTTTATGGCAAGGCAGGACTAGAGTTCACATATAAAGCGGAGATGAGCTCTCCGGGGCTTGTTCAACGTTAGCAGGTGCTTCTGGGGCTTGCTCAAGGACAACCGACACTTCGGAGGCCTGTTCTGGGATACCGGCAGCTGGTTCCTCAGGAGCGTCGAGCTCGGTTTCAGCTTCGCCATCTCCGGCCTCTTCCTCTTCCTCCTCTTCATCATCAGTAAATTCTTCTTCCAGATCGGCTGGAGGAGGGATGAATGTGCTGGTGGAGGCGTAATTGGCAATCCGGTAAGCACGGTCGCGGCGCGCGGAAGTCTTCTCTGGGACTTTGTCTGTGGGAGCATCCCCGCACATGCTGTGCAGGGCGTCCAAGTCCAGATCTCCGTACCAAGAGCATGCAAACCGGAGCGCTGCGTCAGCTTCGGCCCGCGCCGCGGAATGCCGCCACTCGCTGAACCTCCTACCGGCATCCTGGAGTCGCTCCGTGAGACCGCTGAGGTCATCCGGCACCGGTTCCCCGGGCCAGAGGCACTTGAAGATCTTCAGCGCAACCTCCGGCAGCTCGCCAAGGTGCCGGTCGACAACCTTCATGTGGGAGAACCGGGAGTAGAGAGCGGCCAGGTGGTCCTCGGTGGTCCAGGGGGAGTTGGCGTCGGCAACCGAATTCTCGATCCGGAGCTTGGTAACTATTACCGACGCGCGCTCCTGAGAGTCCGGGAACAACCCTGTGGAAAAATAAGAACCCGGTATAAGCATACACCGGTAAGAAAAGAAAGCTTGTAAGCAAACGAACAGAGACACCTACTCAGCGCTTTGGCATCGGTGTCCCGGATCATCTGGCCAATTGAGGCCTTCCACGTAGAGAGCTCCGCGCTCTTGTCCTGCTCCAGCTTCAGTAGCTTGGTATCGTCCTCAAGCTCTACCCGCAGCTGCCCCTCGGCCTCAGGAAATTGCTTCCGGGCCTCCTCCACCTTGGCGTCGCCGGCAGCAATGGCCTCCTTCAGCGACCTCGCATGTTGTAGCCCAGCTTGGATCAGTTGATCCTTGAGCTTGGCGGCTTCGTCCAGCTGGGCTTTCAGCTCGCGTTGGTGGTGGAGGAGCAGCTCTTCCTTTTCAGCTGAAATTAGGGATGGAAGCAATTCGTAAAAAGAAGCCGGTTGGCTCAAACAAAGGAAAAAACAAACCGACAGAGGTGGCCTACCTTTGAGCGCAGCGATTTAGCCGGTAAGTTCGTCGAGGGAGGCTTCCGGCAGGGCAGCTGCGCAAAAGAAACATGTTAACAACTTTCATCAATGAAGAAAAGCCGGTACAAAAGAAGCCAGTAGGATGAAGCAAACCTAGGCACCGGCTGTGGGTCAGCTTGAGGGAGGCAAAAGCCTCGACGAGGTCCCGGTGCTCCCACAGCAGCTCCTCAAACAGTTGCTTTTGGTAGTCCAGCGTGCCCTGCACAAGTCAAAAGAAGTTGTGAGCTATGCCGGTTTTTTGAGTTTCGCGCTAAGTACTATGTTCTTAACCCGAAACTCGGGGACTAGCTATGCCGGTGTTTTGAGTTTCGCGCTAAGTACTGCGTCCTCAACCCGAAACTCGGGGACTAGCTATGCCAGTTTTTGAAGTTTCGCGCTAAGTACTGCGTTCTTAACCCGAAACTCGGGGACTAGCTATGCCGGTTTTTTGAGTTTCGCGCTAAGTACTGCGTTCTTAACCCGAAACTCGGGGACTAGCTATGCCGGTTTTTTGAGCAGTTTCGCGCTAAGTACTGCATGCTTAACCCAAAACTCGGGGACTATGAGGATGTATTTGTAAGTTCTGAAGTTGGAAACCGGCATCGATATAAAGAAAAAGGTTCGGGTAAAGAGCTTACCAGCACGTTGTTGTTGGCATCGTGCCAAGCGTTGTCGAACTTTTTCACAGCATGTTTGAGCTGCCCCAGATGCTGCACCGTGCTCCGCGGGCCGCGGGTGTCAAGCACCAGCTTCTTGTCCTTGCCGACGCCAAGAGTGGCATCGGTAAGGTCCGCCAGGTTCCACTTATCCACGTACCGCTGGAGCGAGCCCAGGTTGGCCTCACCGCGGTTAAGCTCAACAATCCGGCCTAGCTGCGCTGAGACCTTCTCGCTGGCAGTAATGGCGGCGCTCCCGGTATGCATAATGAGAGCTTGGGCCTGGGAGACGGTAGGCGGAGCTGTCGCGGCCGTTACAGCGCTGGAGAGCTGCTCGGCGGTGACCTCGGTGCCCCTCCGGGAGATCTTCCGCGGAGCAGGAGGAGGTTTATGGGCAGATGCTGGTGGGGGCGCGGGAGCGTCCTTGGCCGGTGAAGAAGAGGGTGGTGCTGCAGGAGATGGAGTCTTAGAAGGGGAAGCGATAACTTGGGTAGTTTTTTCAAGGACGGGCGGAACCAAAGGTTCCGGCCGTCCGGTTTCTTCTGAGCTGGCGCTCATGTTGCTGGCGCCGTTGTCTTCATAGTCTGGAGGGGAGGAAAAGTCCACCTCCGCGCGGTGATGTTTCTTTTTGGGGGCCGCGCTCCCCGAACTTGTTTTACCTCCCCGAGGGGAGGATGGAGCTTTGCCGGCACCAGGCCTTGCTGCTAGGCTTGGAGGCTTTCGGCTTCATTCCGAGCGCGCTCCTAGTAAGTTCAAGAGCAGGCCTAAAAAATAAAGATGGAAGTTAGCAGCAGAAAGTATCAAGTACAAAGGTGTAAACCGGAAGGGTGTGATGGTGAAATTTACCCGGAAGAGACCAGAATCTCATGCTTCCTCTTCCTCCCGGGAGACCCGGAGCTGGACTTCTTCTGGCACTTGGGGCAGGAGCTTCGCTGGGACCGGCATCAGAAGCCGGAGTCTTCCGGACTCGTGGAGCCGGAGGATCCCCAACCTCAGCGGAAATGGGAGTTACGTGCTCCAGCACCTGGGGTTCCCGGTCAACTGAAACCGGCATCAAAGAAAAAGGCAAAGAAAAAGTAAGTGAGTCAAAGACCTCAAGCACAACGCAATCATCGTCCTCACTACCGAAAGACTCAGTTGCAGAAGGTTTACCAGGGCGTCGGGAGTGAGTTGGGCCCATCTTATGAACGTTCCCAACTACGTATGGGTCCGGATCCTCGCCGTCTAAGCAAAGACGCTTGGGCGTAAAGGATTCTGGTTCCTCGGCAAGGATGCGAGGAAATCTCCGCTGCACAAGAAAGAAACAAGTTAGGATTACAGTTTTTAGCATACCGGAAACAATATTCCGGATGCCCCAAGGTCTTACTTGGGACGTAGGGGGGCGTTTGCGGCTGAGGGGTTGCAGGCCCCACTTCCAGTTCGCCGGCATCTTAGTCTTGCAAATCTGCCTGGCTTTGAGGACCACGTCAAATTTGCTCAGACCGAAAGTTGTAATCCTTGTGGGATCCTTCCGGCCGCTCATTTGGCTCATCTTATGCGCGCGGCGCTGCAAGGGAAGAACCCGGCGCGAGACGAACGCGCGCACTATATCATCGGAGCAGATGTCGGTAGTCTCGTTGAGCTCCTTTATGTACCGGACTATCCGGTTAGTTTCCACGTGGCCCTCCTTGGGATTGAATCGCCAATTGGTCCGGGAGGGTGCGCCGGGAACGTAAGCCGGAAGATTGATGAAATCTGAGGAGCTGGAGTTCCTCACATAAAAGAAGGTTTCTTGCCAGGCCCGGCAAGATTCCATGCCAGAGAATTTGTAAAAGGGGCTCCCCTGGCGGGGCATAACTATGCATGCCCCGCACTGAACAATGGGTTTGGGGTTCGGAAGCTTCTTATCCTAGGTCGAATTGATCCGGAGGTTATAGAAGCGAGCAAAGGTTTCGACGGTAGGAAGGAGACCGACAAAACCTTCCATAAAGGAAACAAAGGAGGAAAGATAAAAGATAGCGTTAGCCGGACGGTGGTGGGGTTGAAGTTGGTAGAAGTCGGGAAGGCGCCGGAAAAAGTCCAAAGCCCCAAAGCCGCGCTCAAAATGGGCGGCAAAGACTACGATCTCGCCTGGCTCAGGCGCAGGCTCCAGCTCCTTGCCGGGAATCCGGCAGAACACCTCTTCTGGTATCCTGCGGGACTGGTACATCCAATCAATTTCGGCTTGGCTGACATCTGAGCCTTTCCAAGCCCCGCGGGTGTAAGCAGTGAGATCCACGCCGGCAGCTTGGCCCGAGCTGCTGGCTTCTTCCCCTCGCCCGCCGGTTTCCGCATCCGACCCACCGGATTCTTCATCCATCCGGGCAAGATCCTCCTCGAGCCCGTCGAATTCTTGTGTTATGGATTGCTCCTCGCCCAAAGAGATCTCGGGGGATTCACTAAACACTGTGTTACCGGAAAGCAGCCCACCGGATTCTTCAGACGACATTATCTCTAAGTGTTGAAACTACCTAGAAACAACTTTCCCCGGATCTACATGCCCGTGAAGTTCTACGCAAGAGAGAAAAGAAAACGAAAAGAAAAGGGAGGTGAATACCACTACCGTGCCCGCGAAGAACAATGAGATGGGAACGGGCCCAGATCTAGCTGTACTGACCTTGTATGAGCGGCGGAGGTACTTCGGGGTGGTGAACCGAAAGATCGTCGGGGAAAGATCAACTGCGGCGAGCGGTGGCGCAGAACCTTGAGGGGCAGTGCGTCTCTGAGGAGAAAGGAACTGGCGATGCAGGAGATTGACGGAGAAAGAAGAGGGCCCAGGCGGCGCAGGCGTTTCCCGCAGAGCTTCACCGGAGAAGGTGGACCTAGCGACGGGTTGCGGCGCAGGATCTCAAGAGGCTGAGAGCGCAGGGAGTTGGCAATGGCGAAGATGAGTGCGTGAAGGGGACGAGGACTCGTCGCCCCCTTAAATAGACAAGAGGTTAGTGGGCCGAAAACTGCTCGGCCCACGTCGCTTCGGTTGGTGGGCCGCCTCGTGGTGCCAAGGTACACGCGCTTCTGGGTGCTGCCACATGAAGGGCCACAAGGATCCGGTGCGGCACATTAAATGTGCGCGAGAGGCGAGGGATTTTACCCCTGACACTGCAGCGTCAGACACAGTGCGCATATCACTGACAGGCGCGGTTTTCGAGTTATTCTCGACTTCGTCGAGGTAAGTCTTAATGGCAAAGAAACCGGCACAAGAAGCCGGGGAAGTTTTGTAGAGTTCGGTTAGCTAAAATGGGTTCGGTAAAATGCCGGATCAGTTTAAATGGAAACCGGAAGGATTAATCCGATACGTTTGAAGTGGGAACCTGGCACGGTCCGTCAGATAGAATCCGCCGGACTATACCAGCTTCGGGGACTAATGTCGGGGGGATGGCCCCCGGTAGGCTAAGACTATGGCAAATATACCATAATATGTTATATGTAAACCGGATTAAAGTTTGATCCGGATTCTAAAGGTTAAGTTCAGCTACGTTAGGCAGGTACAAACCGGTATCCCAGGAGGGGTATGCTGGAGTACGAGGATCAGGAGAGTTTATGCCACCAAGGACCAGGATACCGGAACTTAGAGGTAAAGGTACCGGGAAGCCGGTATAGGCTCACTATAGCATGTCGACACTCCAGTCAAAGATTCCTCCAGGGACCAAAGGACAGGATGAGCGAAGCACTTCAGCTTTAATCGGAGCCCTAATGCAAAAGCGGCTGCTGACGTTAAAGATACCGGACGAGGTCATCAGTCCCTGATTAAAGGCAAAACCGACGTCAGCTGGGCCAAAGTAGCTTTATAAAGTAGCTTAGCTCATCAAAGATTCCATTAGGGTTTCTTCCCTTGTAAGCCACATTCTCCCCTATATAAGGAGAGGGGGCACACCCCTGCGCGGGAGGTTCATTCAGAGATCGATTGATGAGAGAGAGGAGATAGTTGCTAGCAAGCGGTAGAGGTCTTGTACCGTACCATCTTCAACCTCTGGCCAACGGGCAAGTTCATCAATACATATCGGTTTCTTTTCTCTCTTTTTTCATGTTAACCAAACCCTCCCTTGAATCCTCTAGAGCATATTCGGTCCCAACTTAAATCATCCTATGGCATCTATCGTTACACCACGATAACAATACCCCATGTTAAGCTACCGAGGTTATCCCCTGACAATTCAGGCGAAGAGATGCAGTTGGAGAAGCGCCATGTCATGTTTTTGTTGGTTGTGGTGGCTCAAACATTCCGCTCGATGCCTCGAGTTTAGCCACAAGCATCGTCGAGTTAGATGCTTCTTTTGTAAATCTCTCATATTGATCCTTTCTTAAAGAAAAATATTAGTCTAGCCATATTAATATTGTTTTGTCTTACGTTGCCAAATATTTTTCTTGCGAGCAGATCTCGCGAATCTAATGAACTGGAAAACCAAAGCAACAGCATCTTCATCAAGGTTCACACATCGAGCATCATTGTTAAATGAAATAAAAAAAACGTTGATAAATGGGAAATGATCTCTCCCTTGACTATACGTTGTTACGTAGAATGAGACTCTCCCCACGGATGTACACTAGGATAATAATCCAGTTTAAAGTTCGCCCCTCCTTACGAAATTACCGTGAGATGGGGATCCGAACACGGGTGGACTGGTTGCACACTTGCTAGCCTTCCTACTGAGCTTGTACTCAGTTTTCATTGTTAAATAAATAAATGTGCAGCTATAGCAGAATTTTCCAAGTCCATTCAATGCCCATTTGTTCCCAAATACATTAATCTAAAATCCCTAGGAGTTGCACTCTCTCGCACTAGGCCGACGCACCCTGGCTCCCACGCCGTCACTACCTCGCGCCCCGGCTTCGCCGACCTTCGGACGAACACCAACATTCTTCTCCTTGTCTTCTTGGGGTCGCTGCGAGGCGTCTCAGGAGTCATATGCGAACATGGAGAAAATGGAAAAATTACAATGAAGGAAGAAACTTACTCGTCAACAACGACCCATCGCGCTCCCTTCACGGTGATTTGGGAGCTGGACCTACTGGGGCCGCTCAAGCTGCTTCCGCCAGCGGTAGTATCCGCATTTGAGTCCTCCTCAAAAGGCTCGTTGTAGTTCTCGTCGTCGAAGTTCTCGTCATCCTCTTCGTCGTTAGAGGGAAACATCTATGGGTGCATACTCCGGTGAGGCCGCTCGGACCTCGTTTCTCTCGCGGAGGTGCCCTCGGTTTCCTCCCCCCTCCTCCATGAGCCAAGATGCGAGGACGAGAAGCAGGGGATTCTCTCGCTTCCCTACGTGCCTAGGCGGGCACAACCCCCACTCGTTGAATCGGGCAAGCTTCGAGAGGATATTTTCCTCTAGGTCAAGCAATACAAAGGCATGGCCTCATCGGGGAGGTCACCTCAGTCTCGGCGAACAGCATCTTTGTCAATTCATCGACGGTGTCATCCTCAAGGACACCAGCGTGGAGCTGCATCGTGTCGTCCTCGATGGTTAGTACCACATATCCATCTTGTGATCTTGGAGAGGGGTGATGCGTCGCTAGACAAACTCCTTGGCGATCATTTGCCCCGTTAGTAGCCTTGAGTCCCTCGTCGGTGATCTTCGCACTCCCCCAGCCGGAGCTCTAACCCGCAAGCGCATGTGGAACCGTGTAAAGCGGGTTAGCTCAGCGGGTGTCCATGTAGACCCAACGCTTCCGGAAGCATAGTAGCCGGACTCGTGGTACGGTGGTCCGTCCCTCATACCGGATTCAGTGAACCGGAAACGGATTCGGAAACGCCCCCCGATTCGGTCAAAATCGTAGCGGATTCGCGTTTCCTCTACCCAGGATCGTTCCAGGTTCGACGACTTGGAGACAAACGGTGAGATAGAAGTTTCCCTTCCCTAAATCGTATTAACTCCCGAGCCAGAATTCTGAGCCGATGTATCTTTTCCTCTCCCATTCGACTCCTCGTCCCCATCTTCAATTCTTCATTAATGGGGGCAGCTGGAATCCTAGGTTTCCTTCAATTACTTCTCCCATACCACATTAACGTACCGGGTTCACCGTACCGAAACGACTCGGTTTGCGTCCCCCCAACGTATAAGATTCGATCTAGAGATGTGTACCCCTATTGTTTCCTATTTTTTCCATCCTCCGATTCCCGTCCCCCGTTTTCATCCCCGGTACCCTCCGTACAGGAAACATGGCAACTATGTTCGGAAGTCCTTCATCTTCTTCGTCCAGTCCATGGGGATGAACAAGGATTCCGTCCCATCGACGTTGCGGAAGGAGACGGAACTGGAGCACTGGTTCCCCACACGGTGGTGCGCAAGCTGTAGAAATGGCGGAACAACACCCTCGAGGGCTTGATGCCGATGAACGCCTCGCATGCGAAGGCCAAGAGGCGAGGGTGGTGATGGAGTTTGTCACGCATTGCGTGGATCTGGTAATGCTCCAGAATCATATTATCACAGACGGTGGACCTTCCCGAGGCCCTCCTCGTTGAGGATGTGTGAGGTCGCCAGCACGGGGAGAATCGTCGGTGCCTCCTCCTGGTCCTTCTGGGGGAGTTGCTTCTTCTTGGGCGCCATTGCTCCACGAGGCAAGTTGAAGGAATAGGCGAGCGAGCTTTGAGGAAGATGGTGTGCGAGTTCGCAGGGGAGAAGTGGTGGCGGAGAAGGCAATGATGGTACTTCTTTGACGCGGGCTCAGCTTTTAAAGCATGCGGAGAAGCTACCAAGACTAAAGAATCAATGCTACGGTTGCCGAATCCAACGACAACACTGGTGTGCCCACGATCGTGTCCATGGTTACACCCACGATCGGGGCCGCGGACGTGCCCTGCCACGTCTCGTCGATCAAGCCCCACGAGGTCTTTAGGTCCCCCTACCCCTTCGCCTTCGAGGTGCGTACAAGCTAGGCGCCCTGGGCAACTGTTGGTGTGGTGGCAACCGGGGTACCACGACCCACCTACTACTGGACCCTCATGGAAGCCCAGCTACGACAACGCGGGAGTTTTCCTTCGCGAGGCGCGGTGCCACTTGAGGGGCGACCCTCGCGGAGCGCCCCTTCGGGGGCACAGACCACGATGAGATTCCCTCACGGGGCAAGCGTCTCCTGAAACCTCCTTTGGGGAAGGAGCACCCGCGAGGCCTCCCTCGCAGGGAAGTGACGCGGAGCACGCCCGTGACTCTGAGCTCCACCAAAGGGCACGCCCGTGACTCTGCGTCACGCTAGAGAGTGACGCGCATAACGACGACGATGACGAGCGCCACAGCTGGCGCGGAGGACCAAGTTTCCCTCTCAGTGATGAAGAGGATGCTTTCCACTCCTACGATTAAAGTGCGGCAGACTATCTGCTATCACCGAAGAGAGCCCCGAGACTTGCCACTTTGGTGTATGAAGACCATGGACGGCGCAACGCTGCACAGGAGGATGTCATTGGCAAGCTCTGCATCCTGTCATGGACGGTGGTTTTAATCGACCATGGACCGAGTCCATGGGTAAAGTAGAACCATGCAGTTGTACCCTCTTCTGTTGCTATGCGGCAACCCTTCCCGCCAAGTGATTTGGGGGAAGAGGATCGGAGCAGCTATAAAAGCAACAACGACACAATCTTAGAGGGGATCTTCTCCTTTGGTCTGATCTTCTTGGATCCAGAGCTCAACACAAACCCTGATATTGTAACCTTGTGAAGCGGTGCATCAATCCAGATAAGCAGGAGTAGGTCGTTACCTCCACCGTGAGGGACCGAACCTAGGTAAACTCTCTGTGTCTCTTGTAGTGTTCGTTTGCTTGTCTTTGTCGCCGGTGTCACCGAGGGTATGGAGACAGCGTGTTCAGCCCCGTGTTCAATACCTAGGGTTCGTGAGATACCCTTGTTCCCTTGGAACACAAACTCTCCAATGAATACACTATAAAATATACATTTTATGGTTGATCGATTGATATATAAAGATTTTTTTTCGAGGGAAATATATAAAGATTTGGTATTGCAGATCTTCATATTTTTGTCTCTATACTTAGTCAATCTTAGGCAATGTTGAGTTTTGACTAAATTTATATGAAATGGAGGTAGTATTTTGTACTGCATAGATCTGTGTAGTGGCGTGCTATCCTACACAAAGTTTACTCTGCAGCTGCCACAAGAGACATACTCTGGAAACATTTACATATTTGTTTCTCCAAAATTTCCTTGCCCCGTTCCAGTTTCCAAAAGAAATAGCTCCCGTTTCCATCGCCGTTTCTGTTTACTATTTCTGTTTCCATTCATATTTCGCAAAATGCCACCTTCGTTTATCTTTTTCCCCTGTTTTTGCTCTTCATTTCCTTTTTCTTCGGAAGGAAACAGACGGAAACTTTCCATTCCGTTTTCAACTAGTTCCAAGGTATGCGTGCTAGTTTAACAGAGTGAGCAAAACACCAAGTTATAGCTAGGAAAAGAAAATACGTAAATCATATCTTAACTGTCAAATATAATAAGCTTCAAAACAACTTTGCTCTATATTTGTTGACTGCTGGTAAATACTCGAGATGACTTTTGAATAAGTACACATCCCAATTAACACCGATGACTCCTCCGTTTGAAGCAAAGTGGACAAATCATCAAAACATGCCCTCATGTGGCAGAAGAACAAGCAAATGTATACGCGACTTGAAAATGTAGAGCAAATTCAGCACATAAACTTTCTCAGCTCCTAGGTTCAGATAACACGAGCTTTGTACAGGCAGATGTAAGCCATGTGCCAGTCACCTGTTAAGAGAAGAAACGTGAGCTTCTTTAAGGACAATTCACAACATATTCGAGATTATGTTCTTTAAACTGCTCACTATGCGAGTCAATGTTCTTTAACAAAATAGCTGCTCACCTCCGCCCGATAGTTTCAAAATCTCCTCTTCCTTGCGTATGCTTGGGTTGTCATCATCAAACTCGATCCATTTTCCTGAATTACATGGAACTGTCAGAATCTTTCTAGTCCCAGGAAGTATTTGGTTACAGATATATAACGACTGAACAATAAGACCAGTTGATCTGACCGTCATCTTGCTTAACCCAGCCAACGTAGTGGCCAGAATCTGCACTTCTTCCTTTGTGCGTCAAGACAGCAATTAAATCATAGACCCCAGTTATTTGTTTCTTTGGTATAGAAGAATCAGCTGCATATGAAAGTTTAGAGCCTAGTCAGTCACCACTGGCAATGAGTTTGATCTCTTCTGTAGGAGGTGACTACTCAGAGCAGTTTCGTTAACGAGCGCTCACAAATTAACATTAGAAAGCAAGCGAACTAAATTTAGATAATTAGAGATAAAACATAACTATTACTTAATTACAATATAAGCATGTGAGCAGCTTTGCTAGATAAGAACATAAACCAATCCCTTGCCTTTGTCAATGTCCATGCTAGATGATTCTCCGGCACTAGTTGATGAGCCCTGAAATGAAATGTAATATAGTCCATCAGTAGTTATAAGGCTGGAGACTAAGAATAAATGAAAGTGCCTAACTAGCATTTGCTAATTGCCACAACACTTTAATCACCATTTCTTAACAATTGTATATGCTAATTTGACCATGTAGTTCAATGATACTCTGGGTTAGCAGAAAGACCATTACCTCGATATCTTTTAAGCTGTTTGTTTTCCCCTGTACTTTCAAACCAAACTTGGCATTTTCTGCATCTCTCATCACCTTCACATGCAAATTAAATATCCCAGTCAGCACCAGCGTAGAGTTAACAAATTAAAATTTGAAAGTGAAAACAAAGCTACCTGTCGAGGAGCCTGGAGCTTTTGTTTCAGTTCATCTGAGCAGAAGTCGTATACATCAAGTTCCAGGGGATAATCCACTTTCTGGTAGGAAAAGAAAAGTACATTACAAACATATTTTGTAACAAAAGTGTCTCCTTACAAACTCCGTTCATAATGTTCCACAAAGGTATTTGTAGCTTGTTAAGAAAAAGAGAGCAATGGAGGTAAACATACACGTAAAATCTTTGCCTTTTGGTTTGACTCCCTTTTCCAAAAGAATCGAACAAACTGCACAGTCAAGTACCTGAAGAAAAAAATACATACATGATATTTCTGACTAACATGAGAACAAAATCATGAATGGGAGTTATGTTCTTGCCTAGGCAAGTCGTTTATTCTTGACTCTCTTGTGTAAACAGCAGTTCGACCAAGTGATGGCGAAACTTTCTCAAGTTCTGTCTTCAAACCCTTTAGAAAAAATACATGAAGAATAATTAGCATAAACTCTGAGGCCATAGAACACAAGATATGTGAACCAGGTAACCAAGAAAAGGAGGTATCAAATCAGCACAAAGCGAAAAATTATATGTGAACCAAGTAACCAAGAAAAGGAGGTATCAAATCAGCACAAAGCGAAAAATTACTTGACGTAAAACAAAAGAATAATCAAATCATAAATGGAACTCACATGCTTCAGTCCTTCATGAAGGTGGTTCACATCATGAGATATATGGCACTTCAGAGAATAAACTGACTCTGCCTCTGAACTCTCCTCACCGCTTTCTGCACAGTGTACCCTGCAAATAAAAGTCATCAGTAACAAATAGAACTACACTAGAGCATTCTCATCTTCATTATGAATAGCTACATTATATTTAAATGAGTAATCTAGCTGCCTTGTCTAAGAACAACACACGGTCCTTTGTACATGAAAGATAAAATAAGCTTCAGGTCTGTTTGTGGACATGTTGTATCATCAGTTTTACAGGGGACTTTGGTAAGTGCTCTATATCGTTTGGGTGTTGAGGAAATGCAAGAGAAATCCTAGTTATTCTAATCGCTGTATAAAAGTAGCATTATCCGCAAAGGTCCCGTGCCTAAGAAAGTTGCAAGTTGTAGCCAAATAGCTATCAGTGTACTGTACAAAAATAGTAGAAATACGGTACAGTATTAATCGTTCAACAAAACAAACATATATAAGCATAAAAGACAGCTCCGAGTGGAGGGAGGGAGGGGGAGAGAGAACCTGCTCACAAGATCAATCCCAAAAAGCTCTTTCATCTGACTGGCAGTAGGTTCACTGTCAAAGAAGCCAAATAGTATTAAATGGAATATTGCCACCCATACACAACACAACTGGTAGTACGCCCACTGCTAACATGATAAGTAACACTAAGCTGCTGCTCAAAGGGGGGTCTCGCCCCAAGGGAGAAAGGGAAAAATTAATACTACTCCACAACTGCGTAGTGCGTGACTACCCAAAATATCGTACACAAAACTAAACAAAAATGTCATAACATGGCAAGTGCTACAAGTGAATAGATGGGAGAATTAGGTCAAAACTTCACAAGTTACCTTGCTTCTGATGTAAGAGTTTGAGAAAGTGTGTACACCAACTGCGTCCAGCATTCTTCCGCATCCTGCAAGTCACATTTACCATTAGCAATTCAGCAGTAGATAAGCTAAAACATAATCCTAGGCGAATGGAAGGAACCTGTTGCATGTAAACATTATTTTGCTGCTGGGCAAACTGGGGGTATTTTTTCCGCAGCATCTGCACAAAGTTAGATCAAATAATGGTTAGACAGTTCTTATGAGGCCTATTCTTAAGAGGTCATCACCAGCAGCAGTTCCAGCCATATCGTAGCCTTACCTCAGTGCAGTTAATTGTAAATAGGTTTGTTCTACAGCATTAAATAAACCACAAAATAAAGAGTAAGGGTAAGAAACAATAAAAGGTGAATCTATTGAGCATCAGAGCAGCTGGTCCTGTGGTCCGTTCAACATAGGACTGCAGGGAGAGACATCACATGCTGCAGTGTACGCCGCTACAGTGTATATGTGGCCACATTGCCTGCAACTTGTCTTTTTGCAGCATTGCTACAGCACTGTGTTCAAGTTGATTTCTCCACCAGTGAAACAAACTGCTACAATGCTTTCTACAACGGTTGCTCCAACAATTAGACATTTTAACTGTACTTAAAGCCTCTATTTCCTACAACCTCTCAAAATGATGATTTTTTCAAAATGATGATGTTTTAAGAGTTAAGATGCAAGATTTTTTGCAGCATTGCTACAGCACTGTGTTCAAGTTGTTTTCTCCACCAGCAGAACAAACCGCTACAGTGCTTTCTACAACGGTTGCTGCAACAATTAGACATTTTAACTGTACTTAAAGCCTCTCTATTTCGTATAACCTCTCAAAATGATGATTTTTGCATTTATTTTTTGTATTTGTTAACATGCAAGATTTTTCTTACACCAAATAGTGTTTAAAGAATTCTTTTACAAACGCTAACTATGCTATTGTATACATTAACACGATCTCTTTTTTTGTTACATTGGACAGAGTACATTACAAAATCTGTAGTCGCATCGGAAAACCTGGTACTGTATCGAAAAGCCCGGTAGAACCTGATGGTTGTATTCAGAAAAGTGGAACCCCTTTTTCTTCATAGCATCGGAAAATCTAGTACTCCCTCCGATCCATATTATTTGCCACTAAAATGGATGCATCTACAATTAAAATGTGTCTAGAACTCTAGATATATCTACATTAGTGTCAAGTAATATGAATAGGAGGAAGTAGTTGTTTCTAAGCAACCTGGTACCTTTATTGGAAAATGTGTACTTGTTTGTGCCAGCAAATCTCGCAGTAGGGTTCTAAATATCCTAATAGTTCTACTTGTAATTGTACTGAAGAACCTCTTACTTTTTGGAATACTTGGTAGCCGTATCAAAGAACCTGGTGCTCCCTTCGATCCATAGTAAGTGCCGGGGTTTTAGATGTGGCGTCTCCGGCGTGTCTTGGCCTTGAGAAGTGTGGTGTTGTTGACGCTGCAGTCTCTCTTGCCTGAGTTCGACAGGCAGGTGGTTCCTATTGGTGATGGGGTTCCTAAGTCTGGACTGTTGTCAACGGTGCCTGGAGCGGTCGTCACCAGAGAAGTTTGCGATTTTCTCGCCACCTTGGCTACTGCCTACCCTGGATCCGCAGTTGGTTGACGGGTGCCCCCCAATGTCGTAGCCTGTCCTTTACGGCTCGGTGTTGGAGTGTCGTGTCCGAGTGTTTGTTAGTGTCAGGGTGTTGGAGTGTCTTGGTTGTGGGCGTGTGTGGGCTTGGTCCTGTCGCTGTAGGTTTTCGCTCGGTTTTCTCCTAAAAACTGAGCACTCTCTTCTTAATTAATAGATGAGGCAAAGCTTTTGCCTCTGTTTCAAAAAAAAAATAGCTCAAATTTGAACTAAACCCCTGACACTTATTATGGATCGGAGGGAGGACTTGTTTCTAAACAACATAGTAGTTTTACTGGAAATGCTTGTTTGCTCAATCAAAAAAAATGTACTCCTAGTTTTATTGGAAACCTCGGTAGTTGTTTCTAAGCAACCTGGTAGTTGGTTCTACGACCTACTAGTTGTGTAATAAAACCTTGTAACTCTGTATCAAAAATCTGGTAACTTCTTACAAAGAACCTGGTAGTTGTAACGGAAAACCTGGTCATTGTTAAATAACCAGGCAGTTATATAATAAGCATGTTACATGTAT
Organism: Lolium rigidum; assembly: GCF_022539505.1. Classification (NCBI taxonomy): domain Eukaryota; kingdom Viridiplantae; phylum Streptophyta; class Magnoliopsida; order Poales; family Poaceae; genus Lolium; species Lolium rigidum. Next base: position 182,495,239 of record NC_061513.1, on the reverse strand, counting down.
TTAGGAAATCTGATACTGTAGTTATTTCTAAATAACTTGGAGAAAATGTTTACTGAACACATGATAAATAGCTGCACATACCCCTAGGAAACGGTGCAAAAGTATGGCAGGCTGCTGTATCAAACAGTGCAGAATCATGTGGTCAGAAGAAGATTTGGAGGATGGATGTGTGCTGTGTAATTATATGGTGTGGGGCAAATGAAGCTACATGTCCAGAGGAAAGTTGGGTCAGCTGATTAGAACAGCGACGTGACTAATTAAGCTCGCGTGCCATGCGCACCCATCCCATTTAGCTAGGCATGCCAAGTCAATGTTGCGCGCTAGTGCTACACAGGGAAAGCCGCAACTCAATCACATCCAACAACAAGCTCCTATTGGTCATTCTACTATACAATCAGTTAGGGGAACCATAAAAGTTTGTAAGTGCTTGGATGTACGACTAGTCTTCCTACTGCTGCACAATTATAACTCTCTGGGCCAATGGAGAATTGTTGACTAACATCAAATTTCATTGAGGTCCAACAAGCTACGAACTTCTAATATACATGTTCCACACTGAAATTACAAGCTGTTCCTGGAACCCAACACAAGACCCCTCAAGTCCTCCACCGACGCAAATACAACCAGGCCTACAATTCTATTACCTAATGCAATTAGATCAAGTTGGATCATGAACACTTAAATTGTACTTGGCATATTTTAAAAAGAAAAAAGTACTAGCAAGTTTTGTGTTGCAAATTCTTTTGCTATGGTGGATTTAGCATTTCAGACAATAGAAGTTTAAAATACATATTGAACACATAGCAAAAAGTTGTTGAGTTTTTATCGTCTTTTGATAGGAGACTTTGACCATAATATTGTAAAGTCACTTACGTAACAAATCATGATGCCTTTGAACATAATAATGGTTCAAGTTCAAAATAATTTGACCTACACAGTAGGTAACAAAAGAACTATCGAAACAAATAGTACTTCTAAATTCTAATCTAATTATAGAATACCATAACAGTAGCATATGGAGCTCCTCTACTACTAACAGACCTAGTAAGTATTTCACTAGCTTCAGATTTGAGAGCTGAATAGGCAAAGCTGACTGCTGACCTGTAAGAAGTGTAGAGGTGCAACTGGTCGAACGCTTTGATCAAGCTCTCCAAAAGTATTACGGGTAGCAACTGTTAAACTATGGGAAGTTTGATCCACACCAGTACCTCTCACATTATCTGAGTAACTGCATTAGCAAAAGATAATGAGATCAACAAGAAGAAAAACTATATTAAAATCAATGCTACTAGGTCAGTAGGCCTGGAGGGGAGGAGTGTTTAATGGAACCTCAGTAATGCTGACTTTAGCTCTGGAACAGAATGCAGACATTGCAAAGTGGAATTCATGTAACATGTATTCCCCAGGTTATAGAGACCAGCACTGTGCCCCTGGAAGTCACAAGAACAACCTTACTTGTAGCAGAGATAGAGAATACCAAAATAAAAATAGCACACTAGTACTGAAGTCAATGGTTTAGGGTATAATTTAAATATAGCCAGCTAAATTTCAAGAAATAATATCTACAGATGATTTCTTAAAAGACTATAATAGTTGTACTTGGCAGCGTACACTACTACCGACACTGCTGACTGGTTATATTGGTTCATGATCAACATCTTTTTTAAAGCAATTAATGATCAGCATCGTACTTGCATAAACTGGCTGTCTAAGAAAAAAAATTATATTATATCTAATGCGATCAACAAGTTTGGAGCATACCATCGCCAGCCAGGAAATGTACCAGCCTACTATTATTTGCTGCACTTAGATTGCTATGTTCTTAATACATGAAAGAGCAAGTGTAAAGTGCAGCAGACGTTGTCAGGACGACATTTGGTATGATTCATATAGTAGCATTATGCTTTCAAGCTCCATTTTATTCCGTGAGACTATAATCATCCTGGGATTAGTAACTTGAGATCAAGGCCTACCAATCTACATCATATATATGCTTATAACAAGAATGCCATACGGACCAATGCAGCAGCTTGCTCTTCTTCTGGTAGATCTTCAACGAACACTGGACTTTTCTCTGGAGCTCTCACAATCTCATCAGCCGTACCTATCATCATCAACTTTTGACCCTGTGTAGTGCATTTGGATCCTTCAATATTATTTAAGCAAAACCAAGACAAACAGAGTGTGTATTGTGTAGTGGAATGTAATAGACTGGTAAGGTTCAGTAAAATGAAACTGCACATGGAAGACAAGTTGAGCTTCTCACATTTTTCACTGCCAAAGTAGACCAATCTGCATCATCCTGCATTGTACGGAGAATATTAAGTGGTTATACACAGCCACGTCAAATATGGCATGCACGACAAAAATCAATTCAGTCTAAGATCCTTGAAGCATATCATCAAAATATTCTACCTTCAATATTCCACCCTTCACCATAATTTTTTGCCGTTCTGGGGGTACACCAGTCAGTGCGTACAACTGGGCCTTGAAAACGAAGGGAGACTGGCTGGTGTCAATCTCTATGTCTGAAAAGACCTGCTTCTGCCATTTCACACTTACTGGAAAGCATTTCAAAAGCATTAGTTACGGTAAGAAGACAAGTTTGTTTAAGTATGAAAGTATGAAACACACTTCTCTTATGCCAAGAAAACACCAAAATATGTTAATACTACAAATCTACTACCACACGTTGTTTGATGCAAAAAATTAATGTAGGATCCTAATCATGTAGGATTCAACTGGACATTACACCCTAATACTGCGCTTTTCCTATTCATGTGCTTTGAGAATCCTGCGAATGTTTGATGCAAATTAATGTAGGTTCCTAATCATGTAGGAATCAACTGGACATTACACCCTAATACTGCGATTTTCCTATTCATTTGCTTTGAGAATCCTGCGACTGAAAGAGGCCCTAGACTGGCACGCGGACCTCAGTTGTCTTCTTTCGGAGACTAGCTAAAAGTGCATTTAACAAATTACTGTAAGTAGTTTGCGTAAGGACTTAACAAGATCCTATACTATATCCATCCTCTACACATCATATAGCTCACATAACAACGTGAAGTTCGGGATCGACGCGCACAGGGAAGATGTACACATAATCCCTCACTACAGGCTGTTTTGGTGCCCCTCCACTCCTGCACTTCCTGCCTCCTGTTCTAAAAGATGCTGGTGCACTCCCTATACGGCCAATTCTACTGCACTTTAGCAGTGTGCACTGTTGCTTCTTAGTAGGGAGCTAAGCCAAATGTTGAGTCCAGAATCAGGTGCAGATGCTTTCTCAATTTAATGAAAATAAATTATTCTGACTAGAAGCTTCTATTAACTACCGTTCTATTTACACTGCAAATATGTGATCATCGACGCACCTATACTTTTCCCTATGCGAACTGCTGGATGTCTCTATTCTTGTTGCCGTTGGGGCTTGCTAAACTTATTGGGGCTCGCCCGACACCTTCTTGGACCTTGGCTATTGCAAGCCTTAGTTTTCTATTGAACGGAACCTCTGTACACTCATTTTCGAAACACTGGATCCCACCACTGCACACATACATATCTTATTGAACACCGAACTGAGACTCCGTATTCAGCATAAGGCACTAGCGCACACATCTGGAAGTATCACAAATGCGGTCAAGAACAGAACGAGAAGCCCAGCGCGTGCAGCAGAGAGCCCAAATCTAGGCAGCTAATCCTAAACCCTAGCTAAATTCATATTTCCTTGGACTCCACTAAGCCAAACTGAAACCCTGCTAGCACACGGCTCTCCGGCGCTCCCATCGCTGTAGACGTCCGGGTTACCCTACGCCAGGAGGCAGATCTAACCGAGCAAGCGTAAGCCGTCGCAAGAAGAAAATAGGGCAGACGAAAATGAAAAGCAGACGCCGATTCAAAAGCAAATCCGCGGAGGTGCGGCGTGGCGGTCGGATCGATGCTTCGGCGGGATGAACCGAGGGATCGGAAGGGGCGGAGGGGAACTCACCGGTCACCATGGCTGGCGAATCGGCGGCGCGTCGGAGCAGTGGGAAACGGAGTTTACTTGGAGGGGGAGAAAGGCACAAGGCGACCGGAAAGGGGACACTTCATTTATTTATTTTGTTATTACGGAGTACGTATTATTATACACACACAGTGTTAAGGGCCTAGGCCAAGAGTCCAGTACGATCTCCTCACTCCTTTGGGCTGGCTGTTATCCAACATGGGCTAAATTAGGCCCGCTAGTATTTCGACTTTGCAAAGAGAAATTTCTAGAGGCATTTTTTTCGAAACACATTACAAAGCGGTAGCTCGCATACCCGCACTTATTCTTAGGGTCTACCGTGGAATTTTTTTAGATAACAACTGATGAAATTCATTTGTGAAACCGATTACAAATGATTTCAAAAATAAAGAAAAAATACAATATGATCCCAGACTTCTGCAAGAATGACCTCACACCATACTTCCAAAACGCAATCAAGCCCATCGCCTTCATCGTCACCAACCAAGTACAAGAACCGGATCCAGAAGCCGCGCATCTTCCAACACCATCGTATCACCGCCGCCTCCGTCGCCACACTGGGCTTTGAACACCGAAGAAGTACTGATGACCCACAAGTATAGGGGATCGCAACAGTCTTCGAGGGAAGTATTACCCAATTTATTGATTCGACACAAGGGGAGACAAAGAATACTTAAAAGCCTTAACAGCGGAGTTGTCAATTCAGTCGCACTGGAAACGGACTTGCTCGCAAGAGTTTATCGATAGTAACAGTTTTATAGTAATAGCGATAGTGAAATAACGACGAGCAGAGTAACAAAGACAGAGAGTAGTGATTTTAGTAAACAGCGAGGATTAAAATACCGTAGGCACGGGGACGGATTAACGGGCGTTGCATGGATGAGAGAAACTCATGTAACAATCATAGCGGGGCATTTGCGGATAATAATAAAACGGTGTCCAAGTACTAATCAATCAATAGGCATGTGTTCCAATTATAGTCGTACGTGCTCGCAATGAGAAACTTGCACAACATCTTTTGTCCTACCGGCGGTGTGGCCAAGGCCTCAAGGGAAACTATCTGGATATTAAGGTACTCCTTTTAATAGAGTACGGAGCAAAGCATTAACACTCAGTGAACACATGTGATCCTCACATCACTACCATCCCCTCCGGTTGTCCCGATTTCGTCACTTCGGGGCCATTGGTTCCGGACAGCGACATGTGTATACAACTTGCGAGTAAGACCATAAACAATGAATATCATGATGAAATAATAACATGTTCGGATCCGAGATCATGGCACTCGGGCCCTACTTGACAAGCATTAAGCATAACAAGTTGCAACAATATCATAAAAGTACCATCTACGGACACTAGGCACTATGCCCTAACAATCTTATGCTATTACATGACCAATCTCATCCAATCCCTACCATCCCCTTCGGCCTACGAGCGGGGAATTACTCACACATGGATGGGGGAAACATTGCTTGGTTGATGTAGAGGCGTTGGCGGTGATGGCGGTGATGATCTCCTCCAATTCCCCGTCCCGGCGGAGTGCCGGAACGGAGACTTCGGCTCTGCGCGACGGAGTTTCGCGATGTGGCGGCGTTCTGGAGGGTTTCTGGCGACTTCGACTTCTCTCCAGGCGTTTTTAGGTCGAGGCGAATAAGTAGTCCGAAGGAGAGCGTCGGAGGCCGGCCGAGGGGGCCACATGTAACATCCCAATTTTAAATTTTCAAATATCATGCATTGCATTCATAAGCATCATGGCATCTTTGCTTTTTAGGGAAATTCAAACGTTATTTCAAAACCTCAAATCCTAAAATCCACTTAGGCATGTATGCCAAACTTTAGTTTTATAAAAGTTTTACTTTAATTTAAAAGTTGTTTCAAAATGAAGCCCTTTTCACAAGGAATCCACAGATATTTTATTTGTATTTTTCTGATTTATTTTGGTGCTAAAAAGGGGCTTTGCAAATAAAAGAAAACATAAAAGAAAAGAAAAAACGCGCCGGCCGAACGGCCCAGCTCAACGCAGCGACCCCGCACTCCCGCGCGCCGCCGGCCCAAGGCCCACCCGGCCACCCCAAACCCTAGCTTACCCAGCCCCTTATAAATACTGCCCGGGGCTCCCCAGCCGCACCCCAGGCCGTGCGCCATCTCCTTCACAGCAAACGCGCAGCGCTGCTTCTCTGCCGCTGCTATTTCTCGCGTAGCGCGACGCACGGCTGCACACGCGAAGGCCCCGCCGCACCAGTTCTCGCCATCCTCTCTCGCGCCACGGTAATCCCTAAATCAAATCTGAATCGTGTTACGTAGTTGAGCTAGCTCGGTACAAATTTTGAAATTACGTAACTATAGATCTAAAGCTCCGTTTCGAATACTGGTTCTTGCGTTAAGTTTGTAATTAGATTCTCTACAACTTTCGTGTAGGAAGTTTTTTCATCCGAGCAACTTGTTCGGACAACTTTTCGGACACCACTAGATTTTAACCGCGTATTATAAAATCCATATTATGATTTTTACACGTCGGTTGTCGACAAATTATATATCGTTGGAATCAGTAAAATGCGTAGATTATTTTAGATATTTTGCATGTCGGTTTTGCATACTTTGTTTTCGTAGTATTTCTATGATCCGCAACATCGATTTTCGGTTATAAAATAATTTCTACAAATTATTTTCGCAAGATTATTTTTACTAATGCTATCAAATGAAACCCTTCATCTAGTAGTACTAAGATCTATGTTTTGTTACTACGTTATAGTTGGTGCTTTACTTCATGTCGGTTTAGTCTATCTTATGAGACGATAGTAATACGCAATCTGCGTTAACAAGGTTATAAAACAGAACTCATGGCATCATGCATGTAGTAGACAACTACAGAACAACTAAGTGGTGTGATCTCGATTAAGATACATATTGCATTCATGTTTTTCTTGTTTGTGCATATCCATGTACACGCCGTGTTCATGGTACGTTGTTTGTTTGTCTCGTAGATTGTCCGGAGTGCAACGAGTGCGACTCGCGGTGATTGTCTGAACAACAACGAAGGCAAGTGTCACACACCGTTCTGTCCTACTATTTTTCTATGCACTTTGTAGTTATTTTCAGTAGCTATCCATGTGTAGGATTGTTTTAAAAATATATATTGCTATGCTATGAACACCTATTAGAACAACCACATGTTCAACACTTGATTCTTTTGTCGCCACCGTATTGTTGTTTGCTTAGCAATGCTATCTTAGATGCGTGGATTGGGTTATCATGATAAGTTTAGATGAATAAAAGTATATGTTTGATATAATGAAAACAACCTAAATAATGAAACACCTGGGCGGATTGGTAAGACGGGAGCGTCTGCACGGTGAACAATGGTGGGGATTGCCGCCCAGGGATCAAAGAGATTGGACAGGTTTCTTGTTTAGTAGTTTTCGTGTACAGCCGCATGTCATATGGGCTCTGGCTTGACTAAGTAAGTTGTAGGAACCCAACCTGACGTGACTAGCGGATGTAGGCTGTGTAGGTTGGCATGGGTCCGTCCGGATGGCTTGGGGTCCTACTTCGAAAACGGTCTCGACTCGGTCTTTTCCCGACCATTTGAGCAAATTGAGCATCATGGTAAAAGGGGCTGACTAGGTCATGTGGGTAAAGTGTACAATCCTCTCGAGAGTGTCAAACTAAGTACTTAGCCGTGTCCCCGGTTACGGACAACTATGAGCAACTAGGCATGTTACTGTTTGGAAGATCTCAGCATTCCAATTTCTTAATAAAACTTGATGGGACAAACAATGGGTTTAGGAGCATGCAAAGCCAGGCTGGCTTGTGTCTACATGGGTCTATGCTAGCATGTCCATAGATGTTTAGGAGCATATGAAGCCGACTGTCTTGCTGCAGCATGGGTTGTGCTAATATGTTTTTAAACGATGTTTCTAAAGAAATAAAATGATTTATAAAAGATAGGGAAAATATTGCTTTCCGCAAATGAGCCTAAACTCCAGCTGCCAAATGAGCACGTAGTTGTTAGGCGCCATTATATATATCCACCAAATAGTGACATTTGCCAATACAATTCCAAATGTATTGACCCTGCGTGGCTGCAACGTTTTATGTTGCAGGTTACTCCGAGGACGAGTAAGGTATCGCTTTTAGGTAGCGAGCTTCCACTCAACATGTTCGCCTGTGGCGTGATGGAGCTCTTTGAATTTATTTGTTTTCCGCTTTGAACTCTATTATTTGAGCTAGCCATGAGCTATGCAAGTTGTAATAAATATATTCGGATCATACATTGTAATAAATGACGCATTTGCTATTCTGTTTATTCATCGAATCGTGTGTGCTAGCGAGTCGATCCGGGGACTAGCACATTATGCACAGAGATCCAATCCTTACCGGGTTGAATCGCTTCAGATGGTATCAGAGCATTGTGTTGACTGTAGGTTCGTGACCTTAGAAAATGGAGTAGATTAGGATGACCATAGGAACTGAAAACTTATTTAATTTTCTCTTCTATCTTCTCGCTCTTCATTTCTCATAATTCTATATCTATCATTTTTCTCACTCTTCTCTATTCAAAACAGTAGATGTTCATCACCCACTTTAGTTAATGAGTCAAAACCTCTATTGGATTACTGGTTCGAAAATATGAACAAGATGATGAGGATGGTGATGGAATCAAAGGTGGTGCAAACGCTGAAGATGAAGAGGAGGACCCCGAGGAGGTGTCCTACATTATTTCCGATGGCGAGGAAGATCCTAAGGGAGGATGTGCGACCTGCAATGAACAATCGCTCGAAGAAGCGCAAGTGTATGAGAGTCCCGAACTCCTCAAACTCTTCAAAGTTTAACTAGGATTTGCCCGCCATTAATTCTTCGCTAGGAAATCGATATTCGTGATAGTTAGGATATTGACCATATCGCCTTGTGGTATGGCCAAGAATTTTCTTAGGATCTGTTATTCTTTGATCTTCAAATTGTTAGGAATTTTCGTGAGAATTTATAATATTAAAGGCGTTTTCCATAAAATGTTGAATTGAATGAGGTGCAGTTTTCTAGATGTTGCTGTTTACCACGCGATTTTTCATGTTTTACTGGTAACTCTAAAAATCACGAAAAATTCAGGTTAGGTGCGGAATTCGTTCCTGTACATGCACAAAAATTGACTAATTTTTCAGACGTATTTAAGTGCCTCTGTAAAATACGTTTTCACAGTAGTAAAATTCTGGACAGATTCTGTCTTTGTTATAGGGATGTCTTGTTTGATTGTTGTGTGATATGTTTGGTGTGAATGCTTGCTGCCATGTTTGTGATTAGTATGGGTAGTCTTTTCCCTGTAGTTCTATCTATCTAAAACTCATCTATGCTGATCCAAACAGATGCCGCCTCGACGTGCACGCACCGGCAACAACAACAACAACGACAACACGGCAACAACAATAATGATATGCAACGGATGTTGGCAGCACGGACACGATTGATGCAAGTGATGACTCAGTTCATGGCGAACAACAATCAGAACCATAACAACAATAATAACAACAATCCACCTCCACATGTGGACATGCTCACAAGGTTTCTGAGGTTGAGGCCTGCCAAGTTCTCTAGTGCACCTGAGCCAATGATAGCTCTCGATTGGCTGCGTTCTGTGAGTAAAGATCTAGTAACTGTGGGATGTACCGATGAGGAGAAGGTGAGATTTGCTGCTCACTTGCTTGAAGGACCCGCAACCTCTTGGTGGGACAATTTCCAGATAACCCATCCTATTGATGGCATCACCTGGGAGATGTTCCAAGAGGGTTTTCGCACAGCTCATGTTTCATCTGGAGTTATGAGCTTGAAGAGAAGGGAGTTCCGCAACCTGCGACAGAACTACCGCACAGTGTCTGACTACATAGAGGATTTCAGCAATTTGGCACGCTATGCGCCAGAAGATGTGGATACTGATGCAAAGAGGAAAGAGAGATTCCTGGATGGCTTGAATGATGAGCTTGCTGTTCAACTGTCAGTGGTTCATGTTCCTGATTTCCAGACACTGATGGACAAGGCTAGAATCCTTGAGGGAAAGAAGAAGCAAGCTGAGAACCGCAAGAGGAAGCACAACAACTACAACTCAGGGCCGCAACAGAAGACACGTTCATTCAATGATGGGAATGGAAATTCTGGACACCATAAACATGGAAGCAACGGACACAGCAACCATGGAGGAAATGGCCGCCACCATAATGGCCACAAGAGTCACAACCACCACAATTTTGGAAGAGGTAATGACCAGAACCGCAACAGTGATTTCACTCAGAGGGATATTAGCAAGGTGGAGTGCTTCAATTGCAAGAAGACGGGGCATTATTCAAGAGACTGCCCTGAGAAGAACAAGAATGACGGGAACAAGCCGAACCCATTCCAGAAGGGGCATGTTAATCATGTCAATGTGGAAGAAGTTTATGATGAACCTGATGCAGTGATCGGTACGTTCTTGCTCAACAATTTTTCAGCACTCGTACTATTTGATACTGGTGCATCACATTCATTCATATCAAGGGTATTTGTGGATAGAAATAGAATACCTACTGAAACCATCAACACACCCGTCAGAATTAGTTCTCCCGGTGGAGAATTGGTAGCAGCCTTTGGGTGTCGTCGTTTAATCTTAGAAATTGGAGCACATAGTTTTCCCACTAGCCTAGTTGTTTTGGAGTCACAAGGCTTAGATGTTATCCTAGGAATGGATTGGATGACTGAATATGAAGTCGTTATAGAATGTGCTAAGAGATCAATAATGCTTACAACCCCGGAGATGAAACGCATCCGTTTCAAATCAACCTTTGAACTTAGAGGTACCAAGGTTAATTCTCTTAAGGGGGTTAGCATAGAGGATGTTCTTATAGTGAGAGAGTATCCGGATGTGTTCCCAGAGGAATTGCCAGGAATGCCACCTGATAGAGATGTTGAATTTCTTATCGATTTGATGCCGGGAACCGGACCCATAGCTAAGAGACCGTATAAGATGGATGTAGAGGAACTGAAAGAGCTGAAGAAACAACTTAGAGAGCAAGCTGCAAAAGGGTTTTATTCGGCCTAGTTCATCATCCTGGGGAGCGCCTGTTTTATTTGTGGAGAAGAAGGATTCTACTAAGAGACTAGTTATGGATTTCCGCTCTCTCAATGAGGTGGCCATTAAGAATAAGTACCCGCTGCCCAATATCAATGACTTGTTTGACCAATTGAAAGGAGCAAAGGTGTTCTCTAAGATCGATCTTCGATCGGGTTATTTCCAATTGAAGATTCGAGAGCAGGATATACCTAAGACTCGCGTTCACTACTAGGTATGGTTTATATGAGTATACAGATTATGCCTTTTGGACTAACAAATGCTCCAGAGCATATTTTATGACCATGATGAACAAGGTATTCATGGAGTACTTGGATAAATTCGTAGTGGTATTCATTGATGATATATTGATATACTCTAAAGATGAAGATGAGCATGAGAAGCATTTGCGTTTGATCATGGAGAAACTTAGGGAACACAAGTTGTATGCTAAATTTAGCAAATGCGAGTTTTGGTTAAACAAAGTGGGATTTCTTGGACATATAATTTCAGCGAAAGGTGTCGCGAGTGGATCCAAGCAAGGTAGCATCCGTGACTGAATGGGAGACACCTAAAAATGCGAGGAGATATCCGAAGCTTCTTAGGACTTGCAGGATATTATCGGAGATTCATAGAGAACTTTTCCAAGATTGCTAGACCAATGACCGAATTATTGAAGAAGGAGAAGAAGTTCATTTGGACCGATGCTTGTGAAGCCAGCTTTCAGGAATTGAAGCAACGCCTTGTAAGTGCACCTGTTTTGTGTTTGCCTGATATCCAGAAGGATTTCCAAGTTTATTGTGATGCCTCTCGTCAAGGACTTGGTAGTGTATTGATGCAAGATGGGAGAGTAGTATCATATGCCTCACGCCAACTTAAGCATCATGAAAGGAATTATCCTACCCATGACTTGGAGCTAGCATCAGTCGTGCACGCACTCAAGGTGTGGAGACATTATCTGATGGGGAAGCATTGTGATGTGTACACCGACCATAAAAGTCTGAAGTATATATTCACTCAGAAGGAGTTGAATATGAGACAAAGGAGATGGTTGGAACTCATAAAGGATTATGATATGAATTTGCAATACCACCCGGGAAAAGCAAATGTGGTAGCTGATGCACTTAGCCGTAAGGTTTATGTGAATGGTATAACCGCAGGAGAGATACCTTTGGATTTGTGTGAACAATTCAAGGATCTCAGGATGGAAATAGTGCCACAAGGATATTTAGCATCAATGGAAGTGATGCCAACTCTGTTTGATAGAATCAGAGAAGCCCAGAAAGGAGACAGTGGGATGGAAGAAATAAAAGGGAACATGAGCAAGGGAAAAGCGGAAGGTTTCCGTTTGGATGAACAAGGAACACTATGGTTTGGGAAGCGTTTATGTGTGCCCAATGACCACGAGATTAGAAAGCCGATACTACGAGAAGCTCATGATTCTCCGTATTCTATTCATCCGGGTAATACTAAGATGTACATGGACTTGCGAGATAGATTTTGGTGGTCTAATATGAAGAGAGAAATTGCGGAGTATATTGCCCTATGTGATGTGTGTAGTAGAGTAAAAGCTGAACATCAGAAACCAGCAGGATTGCTACAACCATTGCCCATACCGATTGGAAGTGGGACAAGATTGGAATGGATTTCATCACGGGATTACCCAAGACTAGATCTGGGTATGATTCAATTTGGGTTGTTGTTGATCATTTGACCAAAGTAGCTCACTTCATACCTGTGAAGACCACATACACAAGTGCCAAATTAGCCAAGATTTATATGAACAAGATTGTGTGTTCGCATGGAGTTCCGAAGGAAATTGTTTCGATAGAGGTACTCAATTCACTTCTCACTTTTGGCGTCAATTGCATGAATCATTGGGTACTAGATTGGAGTTTAGTACAGACTTTTCACCCACGAGCGATGGGCAGACTGAAAGAGTAAACCAAATATTAGAGGACATGTTGAGAGCTCGTGCTCTAGATTATGGATCTAGTTGGGATGAGAATCTACCATATGCCGAGTTCTCCTACAACAATAGCTATCAATCTAGCATTGAGATGGCTCCATTCGAAGCACTGTATGGTAAGAAGTGTAGAACACCGCTGTTATGGGATGGAGTTGGAGAGCGCAGTTTATTTGGACCCGACTTGATCAAGGAAGCTAAAGAGAAGGTTCGACTTATTCGTGACAGGCTGAAAGTAACACAATCAAGACAAAAGAGTTATGCGGATTCTAAGCGTAGAGAGGTGACATATGAGATAGGAGATAGAGCGTATCTTAGAGTTTCACCGCTACGTGGAGTTAAGAGGTTTGGTATTAAGGGTAAGCTGGCACCGCGATTCATTGGACCCTATAAAATCCTTGCTCGCAAGGGAGAGGTAGCTTATGAGTTAGAATTGCCTGAGGCATTGGCAGCAGTACATAATGTGTTCCATGTGTCCCAATTAAAGAAGTGTCACCCGGAGATGGCGGATACACCGCTAAGAGATACAGTTCCGTTGGATGAGGTTCAACTAGAAAGTGATCTCACATATGAGGAGAAACCTATCAAGATTCTGCACACAGCGGAGAGGTTTACTCGCACCAAGACAATCAGATTCTGCAAAGTTCAGTGGAATCATCATTCCGAGGAGGAAGCCACTTGGGAACGAGAGGATGATCTTCGAGAAGACCACCCACACCTATTTGCTAGCCACTCCGAATCTCGAGGGCGAGATTCATCTTAAGGGGGGGTAGGTTTGTAACATCCCAATTTTCAATTTTCAAATATCATGCATTGCATTCATAAGCATCATGGCATCTTTGCTTTTTAGGGAAATTCAAACGTTATTTCAAAACCTCAAATCCTAAAATCCACTTAGGCATGTATGCCAAACTTTAGTTTTATAAAAGTTTTACTTTAATTTAAAAGTTGTTTCAAAATGAAGCCCTTTTCACAAGGAATCCACAGATATTTTATTTGTATTTTTCTGATTTATTTTGGTGCTAAAAAGGGGCTTTGCAAATAAAAGAAAACATAAAAGAAAAAAAACGCGCCGGCCGAACGGCCCAGCTCAACGCAGCGACCCCGCACTCCCGCGCGCCGCCGGCCCAAGGCCCACCCGGCCACCCCAAACCCTAGCTTACCCAGCCCCTTATAAATACTGCCCGGGGCTCCCCAGCCGCACCCCAGGCCGTGCGCCATCTCCTTCACAGCAAACGCGCAGCGCTGCTTCTCTGCCGCTGCTATTTCTCGCGTAGCGCGACGCACGGCTGCACACGCGAAGGCCCCGCCGCACCAGTTCTCGCCATCCTCTCTCGCGCCACGGTAATCCCTAAATCAAATCTGAATCGTGTTACGTAGTTGAGCTAGCTCGGTACAAATTTTGAAATTACGTAACTATAGATCTAAAGCTCCGTTTCGAATACTGGTTCTTATGTTAAGTTTGTAATTAGATTCTCTACAACTTTCGTGTAGGAAGTTTTTTCATCCGAGCAACTTGTTCGGACAATTTTTCGGACACCACTAGATTTTAACCGCGTATTATAAAATCCATATTATGTTTTTTACACGTCGGTTGTCGACAAATTATATATCGTTGGAATCAGTAAAATGCGTAGATTATTTTAGATATTTTGCATGTCGGTTTTGCACACTTTGTTTTCGTAGTATTTCTATGATCCGCAACATCGATTTTCGGTTATAAAATAATTTCTACAAATTATTTTCGCAAGATTATTTTTACTAATGCTATCAAATGAAACCCTTCATCTAGTAGTACTAAGATCTATGTTTTGTTACTACGTTATAGTTGGTGCTTTACTTCATGTCGGTTTAGTCTATCTTATGAGACGATAGTAATACGCAACTGTGTTAACAAGGTTATAAAACAGAACTCATGGCATCATGCATGTAGTAGACAACTACAGAACAACTAAGTGGTGTGATCTCGATTAAGATACATATTGCATTCATGTTTTTCTTGTTTGTGCATATCCATGTACACGCCGTGTTCATGGTACGTTGTTTGTTTGTCTGTAGATTGTCCGGAGTGCAACGAGTGCGACTGCGGTGATTGTCTGAACAACAACGAAGGCAAGTGTCACACACCGTTCTGTCCTACTATTTTTCTATGCACTTTGTAGTTATTTTCAGTAGCTATCCATGTGTAGGATTGTTTTAAAAATATATATTGCTATGCTATGAACACCTATTAGAACAACCACATGTTCAACACTTGATTCTTTTGTCGCCACCGTATTGTTGTTTGCTTAGCAATGCTATCTTAGATACGTGGATTGGGTTATCATGATAAGTTTAGATGAATAAAAGTATATGTTTGATATAATGAAAACAACCTAAATAATGAAACACCTGGGCGGATTGGTAAGACGGGAGCGTCTGCACGGTGAACAATGGTGGGGATTGCCGCCCAGGGATCAAAGAGATTGGACAGGTTTCTTGTTTAGTAGTTTCCGTGTACAGCCGCATGTCATATGGGCTCTGGCTTGACTAAGTAAGTTGTAGGAACCCAACCTGACGTGACTAGCAGATGTAGCTGTGTAGGTTGGCATGGGTCCGTCCAGATGGCTTGGGGTCCTACTTCTGAAAACAGTCTCGACTCAGTCTTTTCCCGACCATTTGAGCAAATTGAGCATCATGGTAAAAGGGGCTGACTAGGTCATGTGGGTAAAGTGTACAATCCTCTCGAGAGTGTCAAACTAAGTACTTAGCCGTGTCCCCGGTTACGGACAACTATGAGCAACTAGGCATGTTACTGTTTGGAAGATCTCGGCATTCCAATTTCTTAATAAAACTTGATGGGACAAACAATGGGTTTAGGAGCATGCAAAGCTAGGCTGGCTTGTGTCTACATGGGTCTATGCTAGCATGTCCATAGATGTTTAGGAGCATATGAAGCCGATCTGTCTTGCTGCAGCATGGGTTGTGCTAATATGTTTTTAAACGATGTTTCTAAAGAAATAAAATGATTTATAAAAGATAGGGAAAATATTGCTTTCCGCAAATGAGCCTAAACTCCAGACTGCCAAATGAGCACGTAGTTGTTAGGCGCCATTATATATATCCACCAAATAGTGACATTTGCCAATACAATTCCAAATGTATTGACCCTGCGTGGCTGCAACGTTTTATGTTGCAGGTTACTCCGAGGACGAGTAAGGTATCGCTTTTAGGTAGCGAGCTTCCACTCAATATGTTCGCCTGTGGCGTGATGGAGCTCTTTGAATTTATTTGTTTTCCGCTTTGAACTCTATTATTTGAGCTAGCCATGAGCTATGCAAGTTGTAATAAATATATTCTGGATCATACATTGTAATAAATGACGCATTTGCTATTCTGTTTATTAATCGAACTGTGTGTGCTAGCGAGTCGATCCAGGGACTAGCACATTATGCACAGAGATCCAATCCTTACCGGGTTGAATCGCTTCACCACCTGGCCGCGCGGGCCCCCCTTGGGCCGCGCCGCCAGGTGGTGTGGGGCCCTCGGGCCTCCACTTCAATTGCCCTTCTGGCTCCGTTAGTTTCCTGGGAAAATAGGGCCTTCTGCATAAATTACGAGGTTTTTCCCGAAAGTTGGATTTCGCACAAAAACGAGACACCGAGCAATTCTGCTGAAAACAGCGTTAGTCCGTGTTAGTTGCATCCAAAATACACAAATTAGAGGCCAAACAATAGCAAAAGTGTTCGGGAAAGTAGATACGTTTTGGACGTATCAACTCCCCCCAAGCTTAGCTTATTGCTTGTCCTCAAGCAATTCGATTAACAAGCGAGCGATAAAAGAACTTTCACGAACACATTTGCTCATATGATGTATATATTCTCATGATATGGCTAATACTTGAGCAGCTCATAATGAGACACATGCAAATAAGATCATCTAACGAGCTATGTCAATCATGGAGAGGTATCAACAATTAATAATAAGCATCATGAATCATGTATATAAGCGAGGATTGCAATGTTCATAAGAGAGTATGATAAAGTGGTATCTCGCTTGCACGTATTTGATTCGCAAAACATAAATGCCCGGGCACCTCTGGAGTTCATAGAAAGACTAGAAGTAGTGATTGTCAAAAGATAAATGCATCAAAGTTATACCACAATCAATCATATTTTGAGACAAGCATATTGTACTAAGAATGACAGTTGTGCTCTCAAGAAAGTGCTCAAAGAAATAATGGAGACACAACATAAAAGTAAAAGATTGACCCTTCGCGAGAGGGAAGCAGGGGATTAACATGCGCTAGAGCTTTTCATTTGTAAAGTAGGAGTAAAATTATTTTGAGAGGTGTTTGTTGTTGTCAACGAATGGTAATGGGTACACCAACTACCTCGCCAACCGGACTTTCAAGAGCGGCTCCCATGAATTATTGCATATTTATGTGGCACTCCTTCCAACCTTTCTTACACAAACCATGGCTAACCGAATCCTCGGGTGCCCGCCAACAATCTCATACCATGAAGGAGTGCCTTTTTATTTTAGTTTTATTATGATGATGACACTCCCCCAACCTTTGCTTACACAAGCCATGGCTAACCGAATCCTTCGGGTGCCGTCCAACAATCACAAACCATGGAGGAGTGTCTATTTAAGTTTAATTAATTCGGGACTGGGAATCCCATTGCCAACTCTTTTTGCAAAATTATTGGATAAGCGGATGTGCCACTATTCCATATGAGAGTCCGTCAAAAGTAAATGACAAGGTTGAAAGCTAAACACCACATACTTCCTCATGAGCTATGAAACATTAACACAAATTAAGAAGCATTTTGAAGATTTTAAAGGTAGCGCATGAGAATTTACTTGGAATGGTTTGAAATGCCATGAATAGGTATTTATGGTGGACACTCTGGAATAACTTGGTTTTCATGTGTTTGGAGGCACGAGCAGCGTTCCCGCTCAGTACAAGTGTAGGCTAGCAATAGACTAGGGAGCGACAAATCAAGAGAGCAGTAACTGTCATAATCATGCTTGCGGCAAAATAAATTAACGGGAGGCATAAAAGTGATACAAGAACTACGAAGCAATATAGATCATCGAGGCTTAATTGACTTTTTGTTCAGTCATATGCATGCGTGAGCATGTGCCAAATCGATATAAATGAATTATTCAGAGGAGGATACCACAATGCCATACTTACTTATGAATAAAACAATGCAAGCAAACATCCATGACATGCTACTCATATTAATAGATTGGAGCTAAACATGAGAGATCATAAACTACTAGACTTTCTCAAATAACATATACCTCACATGAACCAACTAAGCATGCTCACATGGATGATTATATGTACAAAAATGAAAACAAATAGAGTTCATACCAGCCTCTCACCACAATCAGATTGTCGTAGATCGTCATTATTGCCTTTTCACTTGTGTAGCTTGGATAATATGAAATGAAAACCACGCTCCAGCCACCGAAGACCATTGAACTCATAAAGAACTTTACAAACCAAAGAAGAACAGCAAATATTTTTGATGTTTTCAAATTGCAAATAAGAACAAGAGGAAACAAGCAAACAAAGCAAAATCTTTTTGGGTTTTCTTATAGCAAACTAGCAATAGCAAATAAAGCGAAACAAATGCAAGAAACCAAGATAAAGAAATGGTGAAGAGAAACAACAGAAATATTTTTGGTCTTTTTGTGTTTTGGGAAAGAAACGAAGCGAAAGCAAGAAATAGCAAACTAAAAGAAACACAGAAAAACAAGATGGCAGAAATCTGCCAAAACTTGACAGCAGTACAGAAATCGATTTTTACAAAAATCTTACGTTGCTCAGTTCGAAAAGTGTTCAACTAATGAAAGTTAGATAACAACCTGGGGAACATGCACAAAAATTTTCAACTTAAAATACTGTTCTGGCTGGGCACACGAATTTTTACGGTAACAGCCCAGAATCTGTTTTCAGGCAGCACTTCCCCAAATATCATCTTCCTCTCATTGGAAAACCACTCAAACAAACTAAACAAGTATATACAAGTATCCAGCAATCATAATATGCAAAGAATGAGTGATGCCGGTATACCTCCCCCCCAAGCTTAGGCTTTTGGCCTAAGTGGAGTTCAATCCCATCGATCCCATGAAGTAGTATCTCCGTAATATGAAGATGGGTCGTATTCCGGGTATGTGCTAGAAGAAGCACCCGGATATGTGACGGTGTGGTCGTAGGAGGTCCCGACGTCCTCGGAGTCATGTTGCTGGTGGAACTCTTGTATCTTCATATGTTCATCCACCTCCTCCTTAGTGCACGACCATGATTGCCTGTCAATACTTAACAAACCAGGTTGGGGAAGAGGGATTTCCTTCTCCTCCCCGTCAGAAAACAACATTCTATATACCATATTATCTAAAGTAGAGTCAGTTGTAACAAAATGATGACTCTTCATAGCAGTAATATCGAGCCTCCTAGGGGCCAATGGCACATCATTAGGATCAATAGGAAGATTAAGAAATGTTAAAACACGCAGTGCAATGGTTCCTCCAAAAATAGGCCCCCTGGTAGACAGGCGGCGAGCAATAAGAGCACCAAGATGATAGGATGTTTGTCCAGTAAGTGCAATGTTCAAGAAAGCAAGATGGTAGCTAGAGATATTACTAGTGTTCTCCCTACCAAGAATGCTAGTAGCAATGTAGTATGCAAAATATTTAATGGCGGGGAGTTGAATGTTCCTTATCTTGCCCCGCTGAATGGTGCGACAATCATCATCGGTAATCCCTCGGTAGAGCTCCAGCAAGTCCCGGGGTTGTCATCAATCCTACTTGCTGTACCTACGGGGGCAATATCCAAGGCACAACAAAAATCCTTCAATGGCATAGTCACGGTATTACCATAGATCCCGAACGCATACCGTTGGCTCATATTGTTTGTTGTTGAGCTGGAAACTCTCGACGAAAGTCTTGGTGAGCAAGTAGTATTGCTCCCTTTCATCGCCCATATAGGTGGTTAACCCTGCCCTGTTGACAAGTGTTAAGAAGTCCTCCAATATTCCTGCATTCCTTAGAAAATCAAAGCATGGAAAAGTAGAAGCATTAGGAGGCCCGTTGTCCTCTTCGGGCGCGAAGCTAGGCGCGAGGATGTCCTCGTTGTACGACCGCCTAATTTGGGTGGAGGACCTAGAAGGCCTCCCGGTCTTGGTTGTTCCCTTCTTGAACAATTCTCCAAATTTGAACTTCTTCATTTTCTGAAATTTTTAACAAACAATATAAAACTTGATTTGGTGACATATAATTGAGGGAAACTACCATAGGAACTTGCTAGAGTACTAATCATGCATTAAAACTAATTTCTACCAATTAGAACAAGCATGCAAGCTCACCAAACATGTTACCTACAGCAGCAAAATATTCAAGATATACTCAACCAAACGAAATTCTACTTGGATGGGTGGAGGAGTCACATATCGAAAAGCAAATGTGCCAAATTTCAGACGAAATCTGGGCTGAGCAAAGAGATCGAGAAATGCTGGAGCTACTGGAGCAAAAACGCGAGAGAGATGAACTTGGTACGAGTTTTTCGGGAGAGAGAAGGTCTTTGGGAGAAAGAGATGGCAAAGTGGGGCGGAGGGGAGCCCACACCACATGGTGGCGCGGCCACCTCCTTGGCCGCGCGGCCCGGTGGTGTGGCGCCCTGCGGTGCCCCACGGGTCATCCTCCGGTGCTCCCAGGTGCCTCGTCGAAAAATAGGACCAACGGTATAATTTTCGCGAATTTTTGAAAACTTTGAAAAATGCACATTTTACGGGTATTAAGTTTATTATTGGCCAGGAAAATTTCTGAAATCTTCAAATCAACTAAGAAACTTTGCAAATTAAAAGTGCTACAGCAACTAAAGCAAGTGGAGAAAGAAAGATATGTTGTTTACCTCCTCTATGCATATAAAAAGTATTTGTTAACAAGGTTGATCAAGTCTTGCCACCAAATAAATTTTACATAGCATATGAAGAAATAAACCTCAAATCAATCATGTTACCTTGAATTGTATTGATATGGATCCAATAACAAGAGTTTGATATTCTTCTTTAGGCTCATATATAGGACAATCGATGGTTCCCACTTTGATAGTTCTCACATGAGAGATAGTATTAACTCCAGCACGCTTTTTCAATCCTCTTAGGAAATAGACGGTGTGTTCCTTATCATCAACATTGAAAGTAACCTTTCCTTTATTGCAATCAATAACAGCCCCTGACGGTGTTAAGAAAAGGTCTCCCAAGAATAATAGACATATTATCATCTTCGGGCATTTCCAATACAACAAAATCGGTTAATATCAAGCGGTTAGTAGTAACTTGAGCAGGGAACATTCTCACATATACCAACAGGAATAGCGAGTAGATTTATCAGCCATTTGCAAAGATATATCGGTAGGTATCAACTTATCTAAGTAAAGTCTCTTATAAAGAGAAAAAGGCATAACACTAACACCGGCTCCCAAGTCACATAGAGCAGTTTTGACATAATTATTCTTAATAGAACAAGGAATAGTAGGTATACCAGGTCGCCCAACTTCTTTGGAATTTTGCCATTGAAAGAGTAATTAGCAAGCATAGTAGAAATTTCCTCATTGGGGATTTTCCTTTTGTTAGTAACAATATCTTTCATATACTTTGAATAAGGAGGCAATTTAATAGCATCGGTCAAAGGGATTTGCAAGAATAAAGGTTTCATCCAATCACAAAATTTATTATAGTGTTCTTCTTCCTTTGATTTTAGTTTTTTAGCGAGGAAAAGGCATTGGCTTTTGCACCCAAGGTTCTCTTTCATTACCATGTTTCTCGATAATAAAATCTTCTTTAGTATACTTTTTATTTTTAGCATGCTTTTCGGGTTCTTCTTCAACCTCTTCTTTATCGGGAGTATCAATCTTATCATTATCTTTATCATTATCATGTTCATTACCACTTTCGAGTTTCAGCATCGAAATAGAAATACTATTAGGATCATTAACAGGTTCAGAGGATTCTACAACATTTTTATGTTTCTTTTTCTTTTCTTCTTAGAATGAGCACTAGGTTCAATGCGTTGAGAATCTTGTTCAATTCTTTTGGGATGCCCTTCAGGATATAGAGGATCCTGGGTAGAGACACCACCTCTAGTTGTTACTTCATAAGCATGTTTTTCTTTAGCATTATTTCCTAACAAGTCATTTTGCACTTTAGTGAGCTGATCAATTTGAGTTTGAATCATTTGAAAATGTTTGACAAGCATCTTAACATCATTGGAGGTTCTCTCCACAATATCATGCAATTGACTAATAGCTTGAGAATTTTCCATTAAATGATTCTCTACTCTCATATTAAAATTTTCTTGCTTAACAATATAATTATCAAACTCATCTAAGCATTGCGCAGGAGGTTTTGAATACGGAATATCTTCCCTAGTAAAGCGTTGAAGGGAATTTACCTCAATCATGGATGAAGGGGGAATTATCTCACATATATCTTCTATAGGAGGTAGATTCTTCACATCTTCAGATTTAATACCTTTCTCCTTGAGAGACTTCTTGGCTTCCCTCATATCTTCATCATTCAATTTAATTAAACCCCTCTTCTTCACTATTGGCGTTGGAGTTGGTTCGGGCGTATTCCAATCATCATAATTCCGGCCTATTTTAGCCAATAATTCTTCGACGTCGTCCGGAGTTCTTTTCTGAAAACACAACCAGCACAACTATCCGGGTATGCCCTAGACTCAATGGTTAGTCCACTATAAAATATATCAAGTAAATCATGCTTTTCTAAATCATGGTCGAGGCAAAGCTCTAATAAGAGAGCAAAATCTCGCCCAAGCCTCGGGCAATTTCTCTTCATCTCCACTGATCAAAATTATAAACTCTCTGCAAAGCGACATGTTGAGCACTAGCGGAAAGTATTTGCGGAAGAAAACAGCAAGCAATTCTTTTGGACTTTTAATAGAATTAGGTGGCAAATTATTATACCAAGTTTTAGCGTCATCCTTCAATGAGAATGGAAATATTTTAGCAACAAAGTAAGTACGCTTCTTAACATCATCAGAAAACAAGCTACTCAAAGTAGATAACTCGAGTCATGTGTTCAACAACACTTTCTTTTTCGGTACCACAAAAAGGTGTTTTCTCAACAATAGCTATATGAGATAGATCAAGAGAAAAATCATAATCTTTATCCCTAATGTTTATAGGAGATGTGGCAAATTTAGGATCGGGAGACAGTTTATATCTAACGGTATGTTACGCAAGCAACTTTTTAATTTTTCTTGCATCGGTAGTAGCATTGCATTTTTCAATAAAATCATCATCAAGTTCCACATAATCTTCATCAAGATCATCACTAGAGTATTCAAGTTCGGGTGAATTAACGGGTGTAGTAGCATCGGGAATTTCAGCATTTTCGGTTTGTCTAGACTTAGCAATGGAAGCATCTAGAAAAGTTCCCAATGAACCACTATCATCAAGCACGGCAGAAATATTATCGGTATTATGAGAGTGTTCAGATTCAGCGAGATGTACCCGCATGCGAAGCATGTGGCGGTGAAACAAGTTTATCAATCACGGATGGTGAATCAAGTGTAGCGGAGGTACTCAGAATTGTACCTTTTCTTGTAGTGGATGGTAATATGGCGATCTTAGTATCGCGAGTTTTACCCATGATGGAGAATTTGCAGCGAACAATATCAATCCAAGTGAACTTCCAAATAAAGCTATGCTCCCGGCAACGGCGCCAGAAAATAGTCTTGATGACCCACAAGTATAGGGGATCGCAACAGTACGTCTTCGAGGGAAGTATTACCCAATTTATTGATTCGACACAAGGGGAGACAAAGAATACTTGAAAGCCTTAACAGCGGAGTTGTCAATTCAGCTGCACCTGGAAACAGACTTGCTCGCAAGAGTTTATCGATAGTGCACAGTTTTATAGTAATAGCAGTAGTGAAATAACGACGACAGAGTAACAAAGACAGCGGTAGTGATTTTAGTAAACAGCGAGGATTAAAATACGTAGGCACGGGGACGGATTAACGGGCGTTGCATGGATGAGAGAAACTCATGTAACAATCATAGCGAGGGCATTTGCGGATAATAATAAAACGGTGTCCAAGTACTAATCAATCAATAGGCATGTGTTCCAATTATAGTCGTACGTGCTCGCAATGAGAAACTTGCACAACATCTTTTGTCCTACCAGCCGGTGGCGTACGGGCCTCAAGGGAAACTACTTGGATATTAAGGTACTCCTTTTAATAGAGTACGGAGCAAAGCATTAACACTCCGTGAACACATGTGATCCTCACATCACTACCATCCCCTCCGGTTGTCCCGATTTCCGTCACTTCGGGGCCATTGGTTCCGGACAGCGACATGTGTATACAACTTGCGGGTAAGACCATAAACAATGAATATCATGATGAAATAATAACATGTTCAGATCTGAGATCATGGCACTCGGGCCCTAGTGACAAGCATTAAGCATAACAAGTTGCAACAATATCATAAAAGTACCATCTACGGACACTAGGCACTATGCCCTAACAATCTTATGCTATTACATGACCAATCTCATCCAATCCCTACCATCCCCTTCGGCCTACAGCGGGGGAATTACTCACACATGGATGGGGGAAACATTGCTGGTTGATGTAGAGGCGTTGGCGGTGATGGCGGTGATGATCTCCTCCAATTCCCCGTCCCGGCGGAGTGCCAGAACGGAGACTTCTGGCTCTCGCGACGGAGTTTCGCGATGTGGCGGCGTTACGGAGGGTTTACGGCGACTTCGACTTCTCTCCGGGCGTTTTTAGGTCGAGGCGAATAAGTAGTCCGAAGGAGGGCGTCGGAGGCCGGCCGAGGGGCCACACCACCGGCCGCGCGGGCCCCCTTGGGCCGCGCCGCCGGGTGGTGTGGGGCCCTCGGGCCTCCACTTCAATTGCCCTTATGGCTCCGTTAGTTTCCTGGGAAAATAGGGCCTTCGCATAAATTCCGGGGTTTTCCCGAAAGTTGGATTTCTGCACAAAAACGAGACACCAGAGCAATTCTGCTGAAAACAGCGTTAGTCCGTGTTAGTTGCATCCAAAATACACAAATTAGAGGCCAAACAATAGCAAAAGTGTTCGGGAAAGTAGATACGTTTTGGACGTATCAAGTACCCACCCCGGAGGGTGAGAGCTAATAATCTTTTCCAGACCATCGGGCAGGCAGGAGATGGGGAAGAGCAAGCAGTACCTCCAAACGAAGATTATTGGGCAGTAGACCCAAGCCACCAGCAAAACGCTCCACCATCTCGAAGGTTTGGGCGTCGACACGTCAAGCCGCCTCCTCCCCTCGCCACCAAGGCCGACCGAAAAAAACTGCAATACGCGACGGCCGCACACCACCAGAAGTACACAAACGACCCTAAAAAGGAAGCCATTGGTGCCATCCCCTTCCTCTCCCTCACCAACGCGGTTGGCCGAGGGGAAGACAACAGCATTAGCACTCCTCTGACTCCTGAACAGCAAACTCCACGGCAAGGTCGAAAGTCGACCGCACCCGATGAAACCACCCTCCCCAGATCCACAGATCTGAGAGGATACCCGTCCAGTAGGCAGCAGCTCGCCGGCGCCGCCACAAGTGGCCTCACCGAGATGGGGATTGAGCTCCAACACTGTCAACACCCGGATTTTTAAATCCAGATGCCTATTATGTCATTCATCGCAATCCCAGGAATATTGTTGTTGCGAGCCATAATAGTCGAATATCATAGTCATCATTCATTACAAGCTATATTTTCTTACGAATTTAGATCACATGATCCATATTACACAAATAGTTGATCTATTGATCAACGAACACAAAGTTCATAGCGGAAGCGTCAATAAAAGGGACTCTCTAGTCCACAGGCCAACGCTTGACGTCGGAAGACTCCTAGTTGTCGTAGGCGTCCTGTTGGTCATCTCCTTGGTAGTTATGTTCATCTTCATACTCTGGCCATTTGAATAGCCAGGGACACAGCCGTGAGTACTTTAAGTACTCGCAAACTAATACTAGTGTAAGTGCTATCAATTCTAGTCAGGGGTGCTAAGCTCTAGTTTCTTTTGCATAAAGCCAATTTTAGTTCACAAGTATTTGATAAAGACTCTTTCATGTGCTAACTAACCCAAGTGGGAACATTAGTATCATTCCCACAACTCAGTTGTGATTCAATTCAAGTCACCAATCAGTTCATCAACATTTTCAAAAGATATCTGACACAGGTAACAGTATGGCCTTTCCAACCGTCCGTAACCGTGGACACGGCTATTCGAATAGGTTTACACTCTGCAGAGGTTGCACACTTGTGCCACAACATTTGATTTCATCCGTCGGGATAACCCTGAATCATCGTAACACAGTACGCGGATCATCAACCATAACCTTTCACTTACAAACCCTAATATAGGCACCTCTCCCCATGAGCTTGGCCTCCCAGTGAAGACCAACTTTCAACCTGGGAACTGCACAGGGCTTGGCCGTACAATTCACCACATTTCACATCATTTCTCATACAACGGAGGCAGCCTCGGCATAACCCCTATGATGCTTGTTCAGAGGGAACCCATACTAAGATGTATAAACTTCCAGTTAAGCCCTACCCATAATCAGGTATTGTGGGGGTACTCAAAAATTGGAAAGGTATCGCATCCAAACCAATATCAGTTTTAATCAAAACTTCACCATCTCATTCAGCTCATATTCACCTTCAAAAAATCTTTCAATGGAATGACTCAACATTCCAAAGTTTCAAACTCAAACCAATTCACATGTTCCCATCTAGAGTAGTCACTTTTAGTTATTAGCACTAGCACTAATCATGAGGGGTGCTATCTTGCTTGGCCATCTATGAGGCTAACTTTACTACTCTAGTAACATTCTTAACTTAGACCAAAGTTAACTATAACAGTAACTTCTTCATAAACCAAGTAAAAACTTCTAAGGTAAAAACTTGGGATGGGCTCATTGTAAGTAAAGTAAGACTAATGGTGCCTTGCCCTAAAGGGCTTTGCACTTGCAAGAATATTAGCTTGCCTTGGTGATGGTAGTGATCATAGTTCTCTTCTTCCTCTTCTTGGTAGAAGCCTTCCTCCTCTTGGTATTCTCCAGTACTAACGTCTAAAAACGAATACGAGATACAATCACCCAACAAGGTTCAAGAGCTATACTAAGCACACCATGGCTTCACACAAACTATTCTATTACACACATAGCATATTAAGTGCATTTGGTTTTCTTTCTTGAAGAAAAATAATTTCCTCTCATTACATATGTAAATGATAGTTTCCATTTAGTTTTTGAGGAAATAATTTCCTCTCATTGAATCTTCTTAAGATTTAATTTCCTCAAACAATCATGCATGAAATCATGTTGACCTAAGTCAACCATTCATCATCATCATTTGGGAAAATGATTTAAATGAGGTAGAATACCTCATACCATTTAACAATTCTAATTATGATTTAATATCACCAAGTATTTCATGTGAGAGTATTTAGACCAGGGTCTCAACTTCATATGAAAGTACTTGGGACAAGATTTAAATGAAGCAAAGCACTTCATAGGATTTACATAATAGTTTTGGACAATATCACTTGACTAAACTAGCCATATAGTCCTCTATTTAAACTAGGCCATGATCAATCAAAGTGACCACACCATATTTTTGCAGAAACAGTTAGTGTAAGTGAAATGTGAGCTATGAGAGTTGAAATCAACTTAATAGCACTTTTGGTTGATTTTTAATAATTAATTCATTGTGCAAAAGTCCCTGACTTGTTCTTTTTGTCACATTATTTCTACAAAGAATCTCACAGTGAGACCAGTTTAGTTGCGTAGATCTTTTCATTAGCTTTCAACAATATAAAGTTTGCTAAATTTGGTTAAGCCAAATTGAATCTATTGAATTTTGAGCACAGGGCCAGTATTGAATTTAAACTAAACTGGAAATTCGATTTTAACTCAAATGGGTCTGGCGGGAAAAGCTAACGGGCCGAAATTCAAATTTAACAGACTGCCCAGCCCACCACGGTCCACAGACGCGTGGGCTGTCTGACAGGGTGGGGCCTGCCTGTCAGTGGCTCAGCCAACCCGAATCGGTACGGGGCGACGTGGAGCGTTGGATTAGAGGCTGATCTAACGGCCCTGAGTCATCGTCGTCGCCGGCGAGAAGCTCGCACTGGCGCGGCGGCAGTAGGGGATCGGAGGGCTCACCGTGGCTCCAGCGACGGTGGGCAGTGTGCTCGGTGAAGCGGTGGTCGATGGCGATCCTCCTGGTAGCAGCGGCACGTCCTGGGGAGGCTCTAATCGGCGGCGAGCTTCCGCGGCGGCGTGCGGCAGTGAGGTGGTGATTGGCGAACTACGGCGAGTAATCGGAGCAGTGAGGTGGTCGAGCAGCTTGAGGGAGAAGAGGGGAGGCTGCTGGTGTGCTCAGATCGTCGAATGGGCGTCTCTATATATAGGCGCGCGCCGAGGCCGTGGTGCTGCGGCGAACTCGACATGGGCGCGGGCTCTCCGGCGGTCTAGCGAGCTAGGCGAGGGTGCGGCGGTGTTCAGTGCGTCACGGTGGTCCTCTGGGTGGCGACAGGTATGCTAGGCGGTGCCTAACGCGGTCGGGGCGCGGCGATATCTGGCGGTGTCTGCGGCGGAATTTCTTCTCCGTCTCCGGTGGCGGCGGTCACGGGTCGCGGTCGTCTCCATGTCTGGCGGCTTCGTGGTCGTGCGGTGATGCTCAACCCGTCGAGAGAGGGACCAGGGGCTGCACGAGGTGGTGGCGCGGCGCGTGTCCAGAGGTGTCTGTGGCGCGTGCATGCGCGACGTCATCGGCATGGCGTCGCCGTCCCTGGGCGCGTGCGTTCCAGCGAGTGTCGGCGTCCTCTCCGACGATGGCGTGCATAGGCATGTGTAGGAGGTCGAGGTGGAGTGAAATGGCACCAGGGCCAGGGTTGGGGCAGAAGGAGAAGAGAGGAGTGGGGACATGGTGAGTCATGGCCGGCATGGCCATGTCCATGCCATGCTAGGGCTTCTCCCTAGGGTTGCTATACAGGTAAGAGAGAGAGAGGGGACCAGGGGACCAAGTAGGGTCAAGTGGGGCAGGTAGGGTTGGCTAAACACTGTTCCAAATAGTGTTTTGGATTTGATCCTATTTGTCAATTTCAAATTGTTGCCAAATTTGGTTTAGGTCAAGTGGTTCCAAAATTTGAAAATGGTTGGTTTGGATGAGTTGCAATTGACCAGAGACAAACATAGGTGGTGGTGGAATTTTAAAAATAAAAGAATTGCAAAATTGCAAAATGAGAGATTGTTCACAATGTTAAAAACTCTCAACTTTGCATGAGCATAGATTTTGATCCAAGATGATTTTGATATGGTGGTCTTTATAAAAGTTGTTCAACTTGATGTGCACTTGGATGAGGTGCAAAGAATTGGATTTGTTTGGTTTGAAAATCTTAAAATCCAGGGGCTCAAAGTAGTGACCAGATTGTAAATGGCAGTTTTGACCATTATTCTATGTGATCACCAATTGAGTTTGAATTTGATTTGATTTTATATCTTTGATTCCAAAAGTTGTAGTAAGTGTTTAGTAACATATTACAACTAATGGTGAAGGTCAAAATGATCTAGGGTAAAGATTTGCAAAAATGGCATAAGCCATATGTGAGGGTTTTTAGGGTTTTTCTTATTTGATTTCTTTCTCTTTTTATTGGATTTGATTTCTGATCTTCTCTTGATCCAATTAGGGTTTTAGGGTTTATCACATAAACACAATAACAATCATCATGGCATATCACACAAAATGCACAAGTCCTATGCATAGCTCTATATGCAAAATAAAAGTTTTTGTTGGTTCTAAATTTTTGGACTTTGGAAATTCTTATTTTTCCTTTTATTGAAATTTGGGATGTTACAAACCCTTCCCCCTTACAAAAGATCTCGTCCCGAGATCTAAAAGAAAATTAGGTACTAAAGAGATCTGGGTACTCCTTCTTCATATAGTCTACGCGTTCCCAAGTGGCTTCGTCTTCAGTATGGTTGCTCCATTGTATCTTCAGGAACTTGATGCTGCGGGTGCGGGTGGTTCTGTAAGCTTCTTCCAGTATGCGAATCGGCACTTCGCGATACGTCAAGTCCTTGTTGATGTCCACCGATCGGTGATCGATGTTCTTGAACACGTTGGTCTTATCGGGCACTTCTAGACATTTCCGGAGGAGTGAGATGTGAAACACGTCGTGCACAGCCGACATTTCTTCCGGTAGCTCCAGTTGATAAGATACTTCGCCTCGGCGACTCAGAAGTTTGAAGGGTTCGACATATTGGGGTGCAAGCTTTCCTTTCAGCTAGAATCTCTGCATTCCTTTCAGGGGGGATACTTTGAGATAGACGAAGTCTCCGATCTCGAAAGTCATCTCTCGGCGTCTCTTGTCGGCGTAGCTCTTTTGTCTTGATTGCGCCGTCTTGAGGTACTCGCGAATCTTGTGTACTTTCTCTTCGGCTTCACGAGGAACATCTGGTCCGAAGACTTGGCTTTCTCCGACTTCCGACCAATTCAGAGGGGTACGACACCTCCTTCCGTACAAGGCTTCAAAGGGGGCCATCTGTAAGCTGGCTTGGTAGCTGTTGTTTAAGAGAATTCTGCATAAGGCAGGCAGTCTTCCCACTTGGATCCATATTCTAGTACACACGCTCTCAACATGTCTTCCAGTATCTGGTTGACTCTTTCCGTCTGTCCATCGGTCTGCGGATGATAGGCGGTGCTGAAATTCAGCCGGGTTCCTAGTCCTTCATGCACTTTCTGCTAGAATCTTGAGGTAAATTGAGATCCTCTATCTGACACAATTGACTTCGGGGTTCCGTGCAGGGCGACTATTCTGGAGATGTACAACTCAGCTAACTTTGGGCCTTGGTATGTGGTCTTGACTGGGATGAAATGGGCTACCTTGGTTAGTCTATCGACAACTACCCAGATTGAATCATTTCCTTTGCTGGATTTGGGCAAACCTGTGATAAAGTCCATTCCTACCAAGTCCCACTTCCATTCCGGAATCTGCGATGGCTGCAGCAATCCTGCGGGTCGCTGATGTTCCGCCTTGACTCGATGACAGATGTCACACTTGGCGATGTAGCTTCCGATTTCTCTCTTCATTCCATGCCACCAGAATTTCTCCTTCAGATCTTGATACATCTTGGTACCTCCGGGATGAATTGAGTAGAGGGTGTCATGGGCTTCTTTCAGGATGACTTGCTTCAGTTCAGAATCTGCTGGCACACATAGGCGTCCTTTGTACCAAAGAACTCTTGCTTCATCTACGGTGAATCCCGGTGCTTTCCCTGCAGCTATCTGGTTCTTGATTCCGTCGATGCTAGCGTTTCCCTTCTGGGCTTCTTTGATCTAGCTAATCAAGGTGGGTTGAAGCTCTATGCTGGCTAGGAATGCTTCACTAACTAGTTCAAGTCTAAACTGTTCAAACTCTTGAAACAGGTTGGGCCACTCGATTGCGATCATGGAGTTCAACTGACACGGCAGTCGACTCAAAGCATCCGCTACCACATTGGCCTTGCCGGGGTGGTAGTGAATTTCCATGTCATAATCCTTGATCAATTCGATCCATCTGCGCTGTCTCATATTCAGCTCCTTCTGGGTGAAGATATATTTCAGGCTCTTGTGGTCGGAGTAGATCTCGCATCGATTACCCATGAGGTAATGACGCCAAACTTTCAAGGCTAGGACTACAGCTGCAAGCTCTAAGTCATGGGTTGGGTAATTCTGCTCATGTTGCTTCAGCTGTCTTGACAGATATGATATCACCTTGCCTTCTTGCATAAGCACACATCCAAGACCAATCTTGGAAGCGTCGCAATAGACGTCAAAGGGCTTGGTGATGTCCGACATGATCAGAATTGGGGCTGAGGTCAATCTACTCTTGAGTTGCTGGAAACTTTCTTCGCATTTGTCAGTCCATTCGAACTTCTTGTCCTTCTTCAACAGTTGGGTCATTGGTCTGGCGATGCTTGAAAAGCCTTCGACAAATCTGCAGTAATATCCGGCTAATCCAAGAAAAGCGCGGACCTCGGTTTGAGTGGTTGGGGCTTGCCATTCTGTAACAGTTTTGATCTTGGTGGGATCTACGGCAATTCCTCCTGCAGACAAGATATGTCCCAGGAATCCTACTTCCTTCAACCAAAACTCGCATTTGCTGAACTTGGCATACAACTGGTGGTGTCTAAGGGTTTCTAGGACAGTCTCCAAATGTTGTTCATGTTCTTCTTCGGATTTGGAGTAGATAAGAATGTCGTCGATGAAGACAACGACAAATTTGTCGAAAAAGTTCATGAAGATCTTATTCATGAGGTTCATGAAATAAGCATGGGCATTGGTTAATCCAAACGACATGACGTTGTACTCATACAACCCATATCTGGTGGTAAAGGCAGTCTTTGGGATATCTGTGGCACGAATCTTCAGCTGATGATAACCAGTCCTAAGGTCAATCTTAGAAAACACTTTAGCACCGGTCAACTGATCAAACAGGTCTTCTATCTTGGGTAGGGGGTATTTGTTCTTGATGGTGACATCGTTAAGCTAACGGTAATCCGTACATAAACGGGTGGCACCATCCTTCTTGTCCACAAACAAAACAGGTGATCTCCAGGGTGATGCACTAGGTCGAATCAAACCTTTGGCTAACATATCATCAATTTGCTTCTTCAGCTCCACTAGCTATGTTGGGTTCATGCTATAGGCTCTCTGGGCTATAGGTCCAGTTCCGGGGATTAACTCGATGATGAACTCGATATCCCGATCAGGGGGCATACCGGGTAGATCATCCGGAAACACATCAGGGTATCGACAGACGACCCTGATCTGATCCAGAGTTGGCTTGGCTACACTTTGGTTGCAGGTAAACTTTCTGGGCAGTCTTTCAGATACATGCTCTACTAGGATACCAGTGCTACTAGTCATGGTGATGGCTTTCTTAGCACAGTCAATCAATCCATGGTGTTTGGACATCCAGTCCATTCCTAGCACGACTTCCAACCCTTTGGTTCCTAGAACAATCAGATTGGCATAAAAATATACTTCATGGATTCTGATGGGTACATCTTTGCAAAATTTTCTAGCTTTGGTGGTTGACCCAGGGATTTGAACTATCATAACATGCTTCAAACTGATGGGTTGGCTTTTACTTGTGCATGCAAAGTCTTCAGTGACAAATGAATGCGATGCTCCGGAATCAAACAATACTCTGGCAGGTACTGAGTTAACAGAGAACATACCTAGTATAACATCTGGTGCTTCCTGGTCTTCTTCGGCGTTGATGTGGAAGAGACGGCCGTTGCGGTTATTGGGGTTGTTGGGGGCGAACTTTCTGCCGGTGGAGACGCGGCATTGCTGCTGAGCAGGTGCAGCGGTGTTGGCAGCATTCTTGGCTAACCTCTTGGGGCACTCGTTGGAGTAGTGTCCCACCACTCCACACTCATAACAAGTGATGGTGGACTTGTCCTTGGGGGCGACGGGGATGGCGTTGCTCCCAGTCCTCGGAGCAGTGTTGGTGTTGTTGGTGTTGTTGGGGGCTCTGGGCGGAGCACGGTTGAAGTTGTTGTTGTTGTTGTAGTAGTTGCTGTTATTGTGGTGGCCTCTTGGCCTGGAGTTTACTCCACTCCGGTTCTGATAACCGGGGCGTGAAGTCTGCATTTGGGGCTTGTTGTTTCTGGGGGCAAAACCTCCGCTTGAGCTGGGGCGATACTTCGGAGCATTGCTGGGCCCACTCTGGTGCATCATGCGGCGTTTGCGGTTCTTGTTGGCTTGGTTGAGCTTGCCCTCCATCTGGATGGCGGAGTCCACTAAGGCTTCAAGGTCGGCAAAGGGGATGTTGACTAGGACAGTCTGCATCTCATCATGCAGTTCGTTCAGGAATCTCTCCTGCCTCTTCTCGGTGGTGTCGGTCTCGTCGGGGGCGTACCTTGACAGTGTAAGGAACCTGTCGCGGTATTCTACCACCGTCATCCGTCCTTGCTTGAGTTCACGGAACTCATCTCTCATCTTCTTGATTAGACCCGGGGGCACATGGTACTTGCTGAACTTGAGCTTGAAGTCTGCCCAAGTCATGACTTGACCTGCGTTCATGGCACGGGTGCTAGTCCACCAGGCTCGGGCTGGTCCGGCAAGGTAATGGGTTGCGAACAAGACCTTCTCAGCGGCTTCAACTCCCGCTACTTCCAAATTGTTCTCCATGGTCTGGAGCCAGTCGTCGGCATCGAGGGGCTCTTCTGTCTTGCTAAACACCGGAGGGTTGGTGTTCTGGAAGTTCTTGAGCTTTGATCCGGGGTGATCATGATTTCCATGGCCTTGGTTGGCAAGGTTTTGCAGTGCAGCTGATGTGGGAGGAACCCAGTGGATCCTCCTACACTACAAGAAAAGTTGCCATGGCCGACGAAGTTGAAGTCGCGCCGTGGTTGCTGGTGTACCATGGCCGACGATTTTGGGTCTGTCCGTTGTGCATGTCATTTTTTTTCTCGTTTTTGAGGCCACCTAGCCCGACGAAAACAACCAAAACGTTGCGTATGGTGGCCCGGGACATGGTGCATCTCGAATTCCCGGGTTCGCCGGCCGAGTCAACGCAAATCCGCACCGCCGAGGGATGTAGGGCCCAGATGGCACCCTCTCTGGCATTGTTTTTTTTCTCGATCGCGCCATCTCGTTCAACGCTCTCCGATCGAGCCGTTTACGATGCAGGATCATGGGTCCCGCATATCATCCTCTATGAACCAAAATTCTTTCTATTCTTGGATTTTTTGACCCCCGATTTACGGCTACTTCCTTTTTCTTTTGATTCCTTGCCGCCTTGGAAACGTTGAGACCGCTGCTCGCTAATTGGGACCCGCATGTCATCCTCTATGAGCAATCAACTTTCTTTTCTTGGAGTTTTTTTGGCACCTCAAATTTGGTCACTTGCCTTTTTCTTTCGATCCCCTGCCGCCTCTCAAACGGTGATACCGCTGCTTCTAAATGGGACCCGCATGTCATCCTCTATGTACTATAAAACTTTCTTTTCTTGGATTTTTTTTTGGCACCTCATATTTGGTCACTTACCTTTTTCTTTCGATCCCCTGCCGCCTCTCAAACGGTGAGACCGCTGCTGCTAAATGGGACCTGCATGTCATCCTCTATGTACTATAAAACTTTCTTTTCTAGGATTTTTTTTGGAACCTCACATTTGGTCACTTGCCTTTTTCTTTCGATCCCGTGCAGCCTCTCAAACGGTGATACCGTTGCTGCAAAATGGGACCCGCATGTCATCCTCTATGTACAATTAAATTTCTTTTCTTGGATTATTTTTGGCTCCTCATATTTGGTCACTTGACCTTTTCTTTCGATCCCGTGCAGCCTCTCAAACGGTGATACCGCTGCTGCTAAATGGGACCCGCATGTCATCCTCTATGTACACTCAAGTTTCTTTTCTTGAATTATTTTTGGCTCTGATATTTGGTCACTTGCCTTTTTCTTTCGATCTCATGCCACGTTTGAAACGTTGAGGAACC
>NC_061513.1:182419601-182459531 GCF_022539505.1 Lolium rigidum | reverse complement strand
GTGCGGGTGCACGCTCACCGCGTGCCTGGCATGCTTCGGGCGCGTCTGGGCACGGCTTGCCTGGCCACTGGCGTGCAAGGGGGAGGCTTGGCCGTGCACAGGCAGTGTCCTGGTGTACCAGAGGTGCTCAATGACAAGGTGTAGGGGAGAGTAGGGGCTTAGGTTGCTCGAGTGCCATGGTGGCCGGCATGGTGCATAGTGTGAATATTTTAGGGCTTTTCCATGCTTAAAACAGCAAGAGCAAGGACGTGTAGAGGTGCAGGGGTGTAGAGAGGTGATGATCATCACAAGTTAGAGGTGGTTTAGGCCAAAACCCACTGGATAAAAGCATGTGTGCAAAAATATGAACCATGCCTGCAAGGTGTTCGACTAAATGGCCGCATGAAATTTTATTTGGATTTTTGCAATTCTTTTTGGTGGAGCTCACTTATATAATTAGAGAGAAAGAATAGTGGTGGTGGTGTCCATTTTGGTGAAGATTTGCAAAGTTTCAAAAAGTGGGTTATCTTCACATAGATTCAAAGTCTCCACTTGTCCCCTGTCTTTCTGGTCAACCTAGTCAACATTAGCAGAGATGGTCAACATGAAAGTTGTTAACCTTAACATGGTCTTGGATGACATGGTCATGGTTGACTAAGTTTGGTTTGAGAGTTGAGAAAAACAGAGTGGTAAAGTGGGGAACATTTTATAAAGTGACAAAATGACCATTATCACATGTATGTTGATTTTGAGTTTTGCTTCGATTTGTTTTTGGTTTCTTTGATGCAATTGTGTTTATTTATCATATATAAACATTCTACAAGCAAGGGATCAAGCACTTGTGGCCTTGTTTGAAGGTTTGCAAAATTGGGTTATGTGTATGTGAGTGAATTTTGGGAGTTTTCTCCCTATTTGATTTCTTTCCCTTTAATTTGACTTTGGTCGACTCTAATGGGGTTCTTATGAGTTTAGAAACATTTTAAGAGCATTGAAACTAAATCAAAGGGTCTTGTTCAAAGATTTGCAAATTTGGCCTTAATACATAAGAGATGAGGTGTCAAATTTTCATAAACTTGTACTAGGGTTGTTCTTGCCTTACTTGGGCATGGGTTAGGGTCCATTTAGTGTTATAATAGGTTTAGAGATGGTTTCACACCATTTGGTCAAGGTTTAGAGACCTAGGTCAATGTTTGGTGAAATGCCTATGTGTCACATATGCTTTTATGCATATGTGGTATTTTATTTTTAATTTGACTTGGTTTGACCCAATTGGTTTTGTTGAGTGTTGAAATGATATATGGAGGTGATCCAACCATTCACAACAAGTCCTAGGGTCAATCTTCTCAAATTCACAAATTTGCTAATTTACTCTCATATGCCTCTATGGCATTTTTAGTTTCTTTTTAATTTCTTTGGAAAACACTTGGATTTGATTTGATAAGCCTTTGGTAAGGTGTATGAAGGTTTTCCAAACCTCTATGCAAAGTAGAAAAGATTAGGGTAAAGTTTTATAAGAATAGCCATAAGCACATATGCCTTTTTCTTATTTAATTTCCTTTTATTTTATTTTAACTAGGATGGTGATAAGAGGGGTGAGTTTTAGGGTTTAAGTTTATTTCAAACTACTATAACAATCAATCATGGCAATAGCACAAGAGTTAAACAAGATCACTATGTATCATACTTCATTTAATAAAAGTTTTTGTTGGTTCCAAAATTTGGAACTAGGGGAAATTCATTTGTTTTGTTTTGAAATTTTTGGGATGTTACATAGGCCTTGTTGCCAAGCATTGAAACACCGTTTACAACCAGTTTTGCTACATGTTTGCTTGCTGCCATTTTTATTTGGGATTTCTATTTTCGTGCCCCTGGTTCGTTAGTTGTACTCAGTTTTCCCCAGCCTCTTAACTTTTCCTCAGTTTTCCCCTCCCTCTAGTTTGAAACCCCTCTTAGACGCTCGGACGGGAGGGTTGCCGTCGAGGTCGAGGCCTTACCGTTACCGTTAATCTGACGGGTGGGGCTACACAGAGGGCAGTTCCTCTCTGCCCGTCTCGTGCTGACGGGTAGCCATCCATCTGTCGCTGACGCGTGGGCCGTTTTATTTCCTGATTGTATACGGGGTGCTACCAATGACAAATATGGCCGCTCTATAGGGCTACCGCAGCCAATGACCAGTGGGGTCGTCTATTTTTCAGGAAAAGACATATATTACCGCTCTGTGGGGCTGCCGCAACCAATGACCAGTGGGGTCGTCTATTTTTCAGGAAAAGACATACATTGCTGCTCTGTGGGGCTGCCGCAGCCAATGACCAGTGGAGTCGTCTATTTATTTAGAGAAATCATATATTCCCGCTCTGTGGGGCCTCCACAGCCAATGACCACTGGGGTAGTCTATTTATTTAGAGAATATCATATAGAGCCGCTCCGTGGGGCCGCCTCAGCCAATGGCAGGTGACTATTTTCGCAGCTTAATCTAAAGTGAATCTTATGCTAAACATGGTGCATCCCGACTGTGACCTAGCAGTGGCGGCGAGCATAGCCGTTCTGACCATGCCGATATCGGCATCGTTTGGAGGTTGTGGTGCTCGAATCATGGTGGAAATTGCGATATGATTTTTTAAATGCATAATATATAAAAAATAGCTAGATCTCTAAATCGATGCATATGAAGCTACATATATATTCTTGGTCATAATCCCCTTATCTAAAGGGGATGGATGCATGGCTTCACGTCGTCGTCGCTTTCATCGTCAGTATCTTCGTCGTCCGAGTAGTAGTACTTCCTGCACATTGTTCCGTCGAACACCTTCACTCGTGAGCACATCATCGCCTTCATATTTGAAGTGTACGAAGCGGCCGAAATCCACACCGTGCGCGATGGCGAAATTCTCCCAGCCCTTGTCGAGGTACATCCGGCCTTGACCGTCAAATAGGACCTCCACGGTCCGGAGACGAGGACCACGGTCGGCCGCTCGCAGATACCTTAGCTGGCTCTTGGCCGTCAAGATAGTCCGCAAACTTTTTTGGGAGCGCCTGCAAAGAGATCGAGCGCCGATCGATTGAAATTAAAGGTTTTTTAGAACATGCCCATAATTGATCACATGCATCATATATGTTGGAACGCGTACGTACCTTCTTGACCAAAGGGTCTTCATAGACGACGATAAAGAACTCCTCTATGATCAATGGCAGTGTTGACGGTGGTGGTGGCAATGATGATGATCCACCACCCCGGCCGCCCCTTCCCCTTCCGGTCCGCATCCGAGACGTGGAAGCCATGGCAATGGATCAAGTATATGTGAATGAAGAAGAGAGAGGCAGAACCTATTGACACCAGGGATGGCCGTTGTGGGTTTTTATAAGGGAGAGATGACCGTTGTAGGGGTTTACACAATAAATTAAGGAGGAGGTGACCGTTGTGGGGGTTTACACAATAAATTAAGGAGGAGATGACCATTGTGGGGGTATATATCTCAACAAAAAAGTAATGCAGACTATCTTGACGGAAATGGAACTTCATGATATAGTTTATCATTTTACCTTGAAAAGTAATGCCTAAAAGAAATGGTAATTCGTGATAGTTTATCATTTTACCGTAATGGCTACAAGAAATCGGTGATTGTTCATCATTTTTTGCGTGAAAAGTAATGGCTACAACAAATCGGTGATGGTTTATCGTTTTTTGCGTGGAAAGTAATGGCTACAACAAATGGGTGATGGTGTATCATTTTTTGCGTGAAAAATAATGGGTACAAGAAATCGGTGATTGTTCATCATTTTTTGCGTGGAAAGTAATGGCTACAACAAATCGGTGATGGTTTATCATTTTTTGCGTGGAAAGTAATGGCTACAAGAAATGGGTGATGGTGTATCATTTTTTGCGTGAAAAGTAATGGCTGGTGGTTTATCATCACCGATTTGTTGTAGCCATTACTTTCCACGCAAAAAGTAATGGTTTTGTTCCTGGAGGCCGGATTATCCGGGGGGGGGGGGGATTATCCGGCCCTTACTTAGGGCGGATTATCCGGCCCCCCGAAATGCACAATGGCTGGATTTTGGGGAGGGGTATTTATACCCCTCTTCTTCTTCCTTACCCCTTGGCTCAATCATTGCACAAGAAATCTGCCAAGCTTCACCTCCATTAGAGCCACCTCAAGAAACACAAGATTTGCAAGATCTCCTTCCTCCCCCAACCAAATCTCTTGATCTTTGGAGATTCGAAGGAGAAGCCACCGATCTACATCCTCACCGAAGCGTTTTCATTTCCCCTCATTTGTTTGAGGGATCTCATGCTAGTGTTCCTATTTGGTTCCCTAGTTGATTTGTTGTTGATGTGTTGTTGTTGATTGTTGTATTGTTACAGATTTGGGAGCCTCCAATTCAGTTGTGGATGTGTGCCCCAAGAACCTTGTAAAGGCCCGGTTTCCGCCTCGAGGAAATCCCTTAGTGGAAGTGGGCTAGGCCTTCGTGGCGTTGCTCACAAGAGATCTGAGTGAAGCCTTCGTGGCTGTTGGTTTGGCTTGCGTAGCAACCACACTCCTCCAAACGTAGACGTACTTTCTTGCAAAGGAAGGGAACTACGGGAATCATCTCCGTGTCATCGCGTGCTCCACTCTCGGTTACCTCTATCCCATTCTATCTCCTATATATTGCGTAGCTATATCTTGCTTAGTTGATAACCTTGTCATATAGGTAAATTCACTTAGTTGCATATCTAGAGAATTTACCTTTGTGTCAAGCCTAAATTGAAAAAGAACTAAAATTTGGGTAGCACCTATTCACCCCCCCCTCTAGGTGCGGCATACGATCCTTTCAGTATCATTTTTTGCGTGAAAAGTAATGGCTACAATAAATCGGTGATGGTTTATCATTTTTTGCGTGAAAAATAATGCCTAAAAGAGTTTATAATTTAGCTCGTGAAAAATAATGCAGAAAACCAAACTTTAGCGTACTGGGTAACCGCCCTTTAGCATACACAGAGGGTGGAAGCTAACCGCCGACAGAGAGAGAGAGGGTGGTGGCCCCGACCAGAGAGAGAGATAGGGGTTATCCTACCCGTTAAATCATACGATCAACGGTCGGCGGGCACGATCCGCGTAAAATGGGCTAGACCAATCAGGGCAATGTTGGGCGTCTGTGAGAATTTGTGAAGGAAGAGGGCAAAACTGAGTAGTATCAAGAAACCAAGGGCAAGTGAGTAGTAAACAGACTAAGGGATTCAAATATGAGATTTAAAAAATGAAAAATGTGTGTTTTGTACAATGAAACCCATCTTGGCCTACCTCAAACTATTTGCAATACAAATATACATGAGTGTGAAAATTATGGCCTCATTCAGACAAAGTATGTTTTGGGGAAAGCTGTTTTGGGTAGGACTTATTGTGGAAAACCATGCACCTTCATAGCTACTAGGTGATTTGAGAAGTGGCAATTTGTGGTAAAACTTGATTTATCTATGATTTGAGAAGTGGAAATTTGTGGTAAAGAATCCATGAGTAAGTGCCACTATTTTTCGGAATTTGTTGCACATTAAATAACTCATTTAACTAGTTAGTCCCATTTGTTGACTCTATGTTGACCAACCACTTGAGGGTAAAACTGAGTATATTGCACTAGCCAGTATTAGCACTCAAGGGGAAAACTGAGCACACAAAAAATGCTAGTATATGACTCGAGGGTATACCTGAGTATATCTAAATTTCCAGGGTTAGACTCGAGGACGCATGTTGCGGTGCAGAAGTGGAAGACGTGCCATTGTTGACGCGTGTCGCGGTGCAAACGTGCAATAGTGGACGAGTAGGACGCGGGTTGCATTTAGGACGCGTAAGCCCCTCTCTCCCTCCTTCTGCACACAGTACGTCTCATTCTCGCTCACGCACGAAACCACGCCTCTCACGTCCCATCAACTTCTCCAAATCGAAGGAAAAACCCCAACCGCCGTACGAGCCCTGCCGGCGATGGAGAGGAAGAATGCGCTGGCGGCCATCACCCCCCAGCCCGTCGCCTCCGAGCACGTCGCCTCCGAGCACGTCGCTTCCGAGCCCGTCGCCTCCGAGCCCGTCGCCTCCGAGCCCATCGCATCCGTGCCCGTCGCCGCCGAGCCCGTCGCCTCCGAGGGCGGCGCATCCAAGCGCGGCGCCTCCGTGAACTGGGCCTCTCTCATGGCTGACGGACCACTTCACAAGATCGGTGAATGCTTACTGGCGAATGAGGAGTACCTGGACACCTACTCTGCTATGAGGCAAGTCTGTAGAAATTGGCGCGCAGGTTTACCTGAGCCCGACGTGCACCTGCACGAATGGATCATGGTAGACCACGCCCTTCCACGCGCCGCTGAGTTCACCTTCCTCCAACTCGGCACATCCCGCTACGTCACCATAGATCTATCGGAAGTTCGTGCAAGGTTCAAATTCCTCCATATCTATAGGGTTAATCTATTCTTATTTTCAATCTTAGTGCTGAATTTTATCTTCATCAATATATTTTAGATACTACTTCATCGGCTTTTGCCGTGGCATTGTCGTGCTTGCCCAGAAGAACACGCCGCACAAGATACGGCTTCTGAACCCACTCACAAAGACATCGAACACTATGTTTGAGGCGCAGATGCCATCTGTTTTTCTGGATTCAGTCGCTGTAATCAAATCCCCGACTATGGTCTTCGTTTGCGCACATTACCCGAACGAAATTGGTTGGGTCGATGAGAGCACTCCAACTAAGGATATGTATGAAGATTGGGGAGAAGGAAGATTTTTGATCGAGAACCATGGTCTGCGTTGCATTACCCCGTTCAATGGTGAACTGTATGCAATAGCTGTGAACAATTTTGAGTCCGGAAGATTAGTGTGCACCAATGTACAGTTGCAGCAGCGCGCGAGCACTGTCAAAATGGAGACACTAATTTCATTTCCACAACTTGGAAATGACAAGTTCTACCTTGTGAAGTCGGATGGTGATCTGCTGCTTGTGTTGTTGGACAACATGCTTTTGGAGGACCAACCATTGGTGTACCGTGTGGACACTCAGAGCCGCTCTCTCCATCCGGTCAGTAACATTGGCAGTCATGCCTTTTTCGTGCATTATATCCTGTGTATCTCCGTCGACACCAGAGAGCACCCGACACTTCGACCTGGCTGCATCTACTACGCGGATTTGGGTTATATCAGAGAGTACTCTCATGATACAAAGGCCTGAGATGAGTGGCCACGATATGTGGATAGAATAGGAAACTACGGTCTGAGAAATGAACACAAGCCATACCGTTTGGAGGATGTATTGGCCGCACACTGCAGACGGAAGGAGTTCAATGAATATTTCCTTGGGATAATGCACGAATGGAGCAACGAAAAAATATATGAGGAATGAGGAATCTTCTTGTTGGCCATACATTGCGTGCATCTTGTATTTTTTTCCAGCTTAGTTTCTCGTGAACATTAACAACGTTATTGGCTGCTTTTGGCTGCAGTATGCAGTTTATGTATTATACTTAGTTTTCTGATTATGATGCTGTGAATTTATCATATACTAGCTTCTAGATTTGGTGCCATATTGGGCAAAAAAACGAGAGCCAAAAGGCATAAATAATTGAAGAAAGACAGAAATAGAAGCTTCTCTAGATTTGATACTAATTTGGTGAAAAAGACAGAGAGAGAAAGAGGGGAAAAGGTGCTCTTAAAATGCCAATTTGGGCCGAGAGAGACAAAACCCAGCTCTCGCGTACAACCAAACACGGTCTCGTCCTGTCCCACGCGGTCCCTTCCTACCAGCCCCACATGACGCGGCCCCACAAACGACGCGGCCCCACACGTCAACACGGAACGTTCAACTAAATGGATTCCTTCCGTCCGAGCTCCTTCCGCGGGTTTCAGATAAAGGCTTGGGAAAACTGAGGAAAAACTAAAGGGCTATGGAAAACTGAGTACAACTAAGGACCTGAGGGCACGAAAATAGAAAACCATTTTTATTTCAGATTGCA
This sequence comes from Lolium rigidum, assembly GCF_022539505.1. Lineage (NCBI taxonomy): Eukaryota > Viridiplantae > Streptophyta > Magnoliopsida > Poales > Poaceae > Lolium > Lolium rigidum. Next base: position 182,451,577 of record NC_061513.1, on the reverse strand, counting down.
ATTACTGCTCATAATCATCCATATTACTTGTATTTTACTATCTCTTAGCCGAACTAGTGCACCTATACACCTGACAAGTGTATTGGGTGTGTTGGGGACATAAGAGACTTCTTGTATCGTAACTGCATGGTTGCTTGAGAGGGATATCTTTGACCTCTATCTCCCTGAGTTCGATAAAACTTGGGTGATCCACTTAAGGGAAACTTGCTGATGTTCTACAAACCTATGCACTTGGAGGCCCAACACTGCCTACAAGAATAGGAGCGTGCATAGACATCACTGGTCGAGAAGAAGAAGGAGGAAGACCCGAGGGGCCGAAGGCGCCGAAGGCCTGGCGCATGTGTATTGACTACACACATCTGAACAAGTCCTGTCCCAAAGATCCATTTCCATTACCTTGGATTGATCAAGTGATCGATTCCACTACTGGGTTTGAGTTGTTATCTTTTCTGGATGCTTATTCTGGTTTCCACCAGTTCCCCTGAAAAGGGAAGATCAAATAAAAACTGCGTTTATCACCCCGCACGGGGCTTATTGCTATGTAACTATGTCTTTTGGTTTGAGAAATGCCGGCACAACACACCATCGCTCTATGCAAAAATGCCTACATAATCAGATCGGTAAAAATGTGCAAGTGTATGTCGACGATGTCGTGATAAAAACAAAAGTAAAGATACTCTGATCGATGATCTAAGAGAAACTTTCGATAACCGGAGAAGATTCCGGATGAAAATCAACCCGGTGAAATGCACCATCGGGGTGCTAGCCGGAAAGTTACTTGGTTTCTTAGTTTCGAGCCGTGGCATAGAGGCCAATCCGGTTAAAATTCGGGCAATTGAAAGAATGGAGTTTCCCTAAACTCTAAACGATGTGCAGAAGTTCACCGGATGCTTGGCATCACTAAGCCGGTTTGTAAGCAGGTTGGGAGAAAAGGCCTTGCCCTTGTATGCATTGATGAAAAAGTCGGACAAGTTCGTCTGGACTTCACAAGCTGATGCAGCATTCAAGGAGCTGAAGAAGATGCTGGTCACCGCGTCGATACTAGCGCCGCCTTTACCAAAAGAGCCAATGTTGCTTTACATAGCAACAACAAACCGGGTGGTAAGTGTTGTAGTGGTGGTGGAGAGAGAGGAGGAAGGAAAACCGTGCACATGCCGATATATTACCTAAGCGAAGTGCTCTCCCTCTCAAAACAGAACTACCCGCACTACCAAAAAATGAATTATGGCGTGAGCACTACTTAGAGGAACACCCGATGACGGTGGTGTGTGAGGCTCCTATCTCAAAAATAATCGGTAACAAAGATGCCAGTGGCAGGATAGCCAAGTGGGCGATCCAATTGTCACCTTATGTGCCACTTTACAAAAGAAGCGATGCAATCAAGTCGCAAGCACTAGCGGACTTCCTGGTGGATTGGGCCGAGATGCAGTATAAGCTGCCCAAGTTGGAGACCGAATACTAGAGAATGCACTTTGTCGGATCAAAGCTCAAGGAAGGTCTTGGTGCCGGAGTAGTTCTCACCTAACCAAAGGGGGGTAATCTGAGATATGTGCTGCAAATACATTTCATGGCATCAAAAAATGTCACTGAGTATGAAGCATTGGTCCATGGACTCAAGGTGGCGAAAGAAGTTGAAGTACGCTGGACTGTCTGTTACAGTGATTCGGATCTGGTGGTACAACAATGTTCCAGAGATTGGGATGCAAAGGATGCAAACATGGCAACATACCAGTTTCATGTGCAGCAAGTTGCGGGGTTCTTTGAAGGATGTGAGTTTCACCATGAGCCGCGAGCAGAAAACGAGGCAGCGGATACTTTGTCCAAGTTAGGCTCATCCAGGCAAGAAAATCCTCCCGGAATAGCCTTGGCTCATCTCCGGAAGCCGTTAATCAAGCCAAGCTCGGGATCTGAATCAATTTTCGTTCCAGAATCACATGTTGTCCCAATGGACATTGACAAGTTAAACCCGGGGACTTCAGATTCGAAGCCGGAAGAAACTATGTCGGTGGACTGCATGGAGGTCGATATGCCGGTTTTCGTCGTTCGAGAAGCACCATCTTGGGTGAGACCGGTCATGGAATTTCTGGTCAATGGCGGATTGCCGGCTGTGGAAGTTGAAGCCAGGAGGATCCAAAGAAGAGCTAAAGCTTACACCATCATCAATGGTGAGGTGTACAAAAGAAGCGTCACAGGAGTGCTACAGCGCTGTGTGGAGCCATATGAGGGCAAGGAGATGCTCCAAGAAATTCACCGAGGGGAATGTAGGCATCATGCCTCACCAAGAGCTTTGGTCGCCAAAGTTTTCCGGCATGGATTCTATTGGCCCACTGCGCTGGAAGTTGCAGAAGACATGGTCCGGAAATGCAACAGATGCTAGAGATACAACAAGCAGAATCACACCCCAGCTTTCGGCTTAAAGACGACCCCTTGGCCGTTTGCGGTATGGTGCCTGGATATGGTTGGACCTTTCTGGCCAGCGTGAGGAAACATGACTCACATCTTGGTTCTGGTGGACAAGTTTACCAAGTGGGTGGAAGTCAAACCAATCCGGAAATGCGATGGACACACAGATGTGAAGTTCCTGAAGGACATCATCCTGCGGTACGGATACCCGCACAACATCATTACTGACAACGACACAAACTTTGCTAAGGGAGAGTTTGCTTGGTTTTGCGAGGATAAGAACATCTGGCTTGACATCGCTTCAGTGGCACATCCTCAAGCCAATGGGCAAGTGGAAAGGACGAATGCCTCGTGTTGTCCGAAATAAGGCCGCGGCTCATTGAGCCATTGGAGAAAACTCTGGGATGTTGGCCTGATGAATTGCCATCTGTGTTGTGGAGCTTGAGAACCACACCAAACCGGTCAACCGGATATACACAATTTTTCATGGTATATGGAGCAGAAACGGTCATTCCAACCGACATAATCCATGACTCACCATGAGTACAACTCTATACAGAGGAAGAGTTCAAAGAGGCCCGAGAAAATGATGTTGACCTGTCCGAAGAGCAAAGGGAGCACTCGCCAAATCAGCTATATACCAGCAAAACCTCAGACGCTATCACAGCCGGAAGGTAAACCCAAGGGTATTCCAAGAAGGAGACGTAGTGCTACGTCTGGTGCAACGTACTGCAGGACAACATAAGCTTGCACCCCCATGGGAGGGACCATTTATAGTGAGCAAGGCTCTGCACAATGATGCTTATTATTTTATAGATGCACGGGAAGCCAAGAAAGGTGTAGCAGATAAGTCGGGTGACGAAACCAAACGCCCATGGAATGTAGCTCTCCTTCGCCCTTTCTATTCCTAAGGATGTGATGTAAGAAGTTCTTGTACCCTTTCAATATTTGCTATGAATGAAATGTCGGCATCTCGAATGAATCTCGGGGACTGCCTTTACCAAATTTGCATGTTATATGTTTATTTTTCCGAGTATGCCTGTTGGCTTGTTCCAAACTTTTTTTTTACGGTTTAGTTGTGTGTTTAACCCAAAGGTAAATCTTCGACTTAGCTGTTGTCCGCAACCCGGCTTCATGACAAGCAAGAAAAACTGGAGAAATTTTAGCACATGAAAAACGATGAAGAAAAAGAAAATAAGTGATCCGGAATAAAAATTAACTAACCCCGGATATACCGGTTTTTTTTATAAAAACGAGCTACTTGAAGTTTTTTCTCTGAGTTCAAGAACTTATTTGCTTGGCAAAAGAGCTTTAAAACTCAAAAATAGTAAATTAGCCATATTTTATATTTAATTAACCATGCTATTTATTAATTAATTGGGACATCCGAAAATAGAGATAGTGATGGGAAGAGTGTAGGAAGATGAGTTCCATTCTTAGGCCATGTGGTTATTTCTGGTACTGACATGTAATTAATCATCGGAATCGAGTAGACAGCCTGAATGTAACAACCCAAAATAAGCCATCCCATTGCATCATATCATTATTCTATGTTACTACCTTCATATTGGAGAGTTACATATATGTGTTATCATGTATGTTATATTTATTAGATTGTAGACTCATCTTGTATTGAAAAGTATGATGTTATGATAATATAGCTACTTACCTCCTCACTTTTTTTTTTTATTTATTGTTATGCCATGTTATCAAAACGTTTTGAGGTTTCTGATATTACTATCTATGTTACTTCCGCTACTAGTAGTCTTAGTGGATGAATATTACTTGAACTCATCGTCAAAGCCTACTACGTACACTTCTTTGCAACATATATTTCACTCACGCCACTATTTCAAAGACACCAAGACACTAGAGCTTTGCCAAGCTGCAGATCATGGAAAGGGCCAACAAAAAACACAACAGAATACTCCTCATCGGAGGTTGGGACAGCACACTGAACACCTCATCGGAGGTTGCTATACCCTTGAGCATTTGGTGGAGAAATTAAAATCTGAGTCTTGGTGTACGGATGCAAAACCATGATCTCAATTCAAATCGTTCTGAATGTCCAGAATATTCGTGAGCATCTTGACCACATGACTCTGGAGTCCACTAGACAGCTGGCGCACATATCCCTGCATGTTCATCCTACTGTTGTGTGATTAGTAATGCACTTCAATATTACCTATGTGCTGAACCTGGTAATGTAATTTATATACCTGCTACCTGTGGCATATTTCAAATTTGTATATGCCAAAATTATATTTCAAAATGTCTACGAAGGGCTCGACCTTTTAGGTAGTAGAGATAGAGATTTGGGTTTGGAATTACCATCACATGTGTTGGTTAATATTTGTTCACGCTTGATATACATACAAAAATGATTAAAGTGGAAATTGATTCGTTTGATTTTTTTGTTCATGAATTTTATTTTGCAGAAAAAATGATTAAAAGGAATGGAAATACAGTGTTACTACTCATTACAATCGCAAGCCGCGCCTCTATACCGCAGCAAAAATTCAGCATGAAGCTACAAACATTGATTCCTTTTCATTCCAATTGTTCAATATATGACGGGCAGAAAGAAGAAAAACAAAGTTCGTAGGCTAGACAGCAAGAGATGTTTGCAAGGAAGAATCCATGCCGCGAGGTACTCTTCAGTCGAAGACGACGAGCTTCTGGTACTCGGGTCCGGCGATGGCCTTCTCCATGACAGCCCTGGGCGACAATATGTCTCCGCTGCCGAGGAACAGCTTCACCATGTTCTTGGAGAAGCCGCTCACCAGAGCCGCTCCCTTCTGTCCCGCCGTCACCGGCACGGACTTGGAGTCACGAAGGTTCCAGAACACCAGCTCCGGCACAGCGTACCCGGCCTCCGTGAACTTCCTCGTGATGGCCTCGTGGTCCGTCTCCCATGGCCTCGACGACGCCACGTCGAACTCCATGTCGCTGAACACGAACACTTTCCTCACCATCCGCTCCGGGGGCAGGCTGCCGGCGACGGCCACGCCAAGGAGCTGGTCGAACACCGCCTGGAGGTCAGTGTTCATGCCCCAGTGCATCTCGCGGACGAACCGGGCCTTCTCCGAGAGCGTGCTGCCCTCGACGCGGTGAAGCTGCGGCCGCGCGCTGAAGGTGATGACCCGGTGGCGCCACGGATCGTCGCTGAGCTCCGAGAGGAGGAGGCCAAGCGCGACGCAGACCTGCATGGGGATACCGGTCATGCTGTCCGACACGTCGCACACGGCGATGCAGTTGCTGAGCTTTCCGAGCGACAGCAGGTCCGAGACCATGCGCTGCCACTGCAGGTTCGCTACGGAGCCGCCGCTGGCGTCGTCGATGGACTCGAGGATCTCGTGCGGGAGCAGCGCGCCCGCCGCGATCTTGGCCTTGCCGGCCTCCACGTCGGCGAGGTAGAGGCCGAAGCGCTCGGCGTCGTGCTTGAGGAAGAGGTCCTTGTAGTTCTTCATGGCCACGGAGGCCACGCGCTTGTACGCCACGGACCCCCACGCGCGCGCCGAGATGAAGACCTCGGGGAGCATGAGCGTGCGGCGCAGCGGCACCAGCACCTCCTTGCGGAGACGGTCGCGCGCGCGGTAGGCGTAGTGCGCGTCCGGCAAGTCCGAGGGGAGCTCCGGCGCCGAGCCCTTGGGGAAGAGGCGGCGCGCGATGGCCTCGCAGATGAGGGTGGAGCTGTCGTAGCACTTGTCCAGAGACGGGCACCATTTGGCGGCGAGCGAGAGGTCATTGACCTTGCCGTCGACGAGCTTCCGCATGTCCGCGGCAAGGAGGTCGGCGAACATGTCGGCGGTGCGGTCGTGCAGGAAGCGGTAGCTCGGGTCCCGGTTGTACCTCTCGACGGCTCTGGCCACGGCTTCCGCGCGCTTCCTTCTGCGCTCCACGGCGGCCTGGGCGGAGAGCTTCCGGTCGCGCTCGAGGCTGGCAGCGACGCGCTCCTCGCTAGTGCCAATGAAGATCCGGCGACCCTTGAACGCGCGTCGCGAGGGCGTACGTGAGTCGAAGCGGCTGCCACAATGACCCATGAAACGTCCGCCCCGACGACCCCCGTAGCCCCCGCGTCGGCCGCGTCCCCTACGACCACCGAAACCGCCGCCTCGGCCGCGTCCCCGACGACCACCGAAGCCGCTTCCTCGGCCACGGACCAGGAAGCCACCTCCTGAGGCGGCGGCGCGGCGGGCCTTCTTCCCAGGAGTCCTGGTGGAGACGCCGCCGTGGATGATCCGGTGGAGGAGCTCGGGGAGGTCCTTGAGGTACCCGAACTGGGCCACCGGGAGCGCGTTGAGGGCGAGCGTGGTGGGGTGTTGGGCGTGCATCCAGAGCGCGGCGGCGTAGAAGCCCTCGCGGTCGGACTTGCCGGTGCCGCGCACGCCACGGAGGTTGCAGGCGAGGCGGAGCGCGGTGGCCGGCTCGGCGGCCCAGGCCGCGGCGAGGAGGGAGGCGACGGACGAGGCCGGGGTGCCCGGGACGACGTGGAAGAAGAAGTCGAGGCAGGGGTCGCCGGAGGAGACGAACGTCGGCGAGAGGTTCTCCGTGCGCCCCTTCGCCGTCGTCGACGGCTTCGTCGCGCCCGCCTTGTTGAAGCCGGCGTCGAGCAGGTCCACGAACAGGTCGCCTGTGGCGGTTGGCGCCGCTCCAAGGCTGCCGATCGTCGGCGGGCCGGTGAGGGTGTAGGAGACCACGGATCGCTGAGTCACCGGCGCCATCGGTGGTCGGTTGGGGTCAGCAGGGTTTTGGGAGACCTTTTCAGATGTGGTGGATGGGATCGGGTGATGTTGATAGCGCTGGCCTTGACCGGCGTGGCGTACATATAGTAGAGGAGGCTTGAGTGCCAAGGCGTGGAATAAAACTAAGTGAACCGACCTACTCGGTGCACCGACTTTAAAAAAAAAATGACTCGGTGCACCGACTTAAGGGCGTATTGACCCAAACGTCTATACTGTAAGTGGCCACGCTCGTGGCGGACCACCAAATACCGCTTGTGCCCGTTCAACCTAAACAGAACGATGCACCCCGTTATCTCAAAAAAACGATGCACCCCGTTCGTATAATACCGTTATTATAAGCCAGCCGGCCGCCTGCCCGCTTCAGTCGCACGCTCGGCCTGCCTCCGCTGAGCTAAGCCAAACCACTCTGTCTTGTGGTTCTTCTTTTCCCTGACCACTTCACCCCCTCCACCTCCCCGTACAGGTCCGGTTCCCCACGGACCTCGTCGGGCGACGGCTGCTCCCCACGGATCTGGGCGGAGCTCTGTTTCTCGAGGTCGAGGGACGGGGGTAGTTCGGCTGAAGAAGGGGAGCGGAGGGAGGGATGGGCGGCCGATTGATGGAGACCAGATTCAACGCCATGGAGATTGGATGCGGATGGATGAGCGGAGGGAGCGAATTTCGTCGGCCATGGCATACATAGCAGAGGCCTGGAGCCTCGAAGCGGCGGTAGCGAACGCCCCGCGGGGGTCCGTTCTGTTTTTTCCCTTGACCGTGGTTGTTCACTTACAGGCATATGAGCGGACGGACTGGCGGCGCCGTGGCTGCCCGTTCCCACTTACAGGCATAAACGTGACGTCAGCGGCAGTTCTCCGTAGCTTGTACTTGTGTGCTCTTTGGTGGCGCTGCCGAGTGGAATTCTCTGTAGTTCCTCTAGGGCTTTGCCTCTTTCTTTTACCTTGTTCAAGTTTGTGTAATCAGCACCGTTGTATTCTAGCCGGTTGAGGACTTTATTAATTTAAAGCTAGCAGCAGCAGCAGCAGTACCAACACCAACAACAACAACAACAACAATAACAACACAACCTTTATTCCCAAACAAGTTGGGTAGGCTAGAGGTCAAACCCATAAGATCTCATAACCAACTCATGGTTCTGGCATATGGATAGCAAGCTTCCACGCGGCTCTTTCCATGGCTAGTTCTTTGGTGATACTCTAGTCCTTCAGATCTCTATTTACGGACTCCTCCCATGTCAAGTGTGGTCCACCCCTGAAAGGACACGGATGTCGCCTAGAGGGGGGTGAATAGGCGATTTAAAACTTTTACGAGATGGGCTTAACAAATGCGGAATAAAACTAGCGTTTACTTTGTCAAGCCCAAAGCCTATATACTATGGTTCACCTATGTGCACCAACAACTTATTCTAAGCAATGGTTCATCTATGTGCACCAACAACTTATGCTAAGCAATACAAGCAAGTATGTGATAGCAAGATATATATAACTTCAAGCACGATGGATATCACAAGGTAAAGTGCATAAGTAAAGATCTCGGGTATAGAGATAACCGAGGCACGCGGAGACGATGATTTATCCCGGAGTTCACACTCTTGCGAGTGCTAATCTCCGGTGGAGAGGTGCGGTGGCTTAGTGCTCCCGAACGCCACAAGAGGCTCACCTTGAGGTGTGGTTGCTCGATGCACACCAACGCCACAAAGGCCTCACCCAAGATGCGGTACTCACACCACACACCGAACGCCACGAAGGCGCCTCACCTAAATCTCCGGTGACCCTCGCCACAAAGGCCTAGGTCACGGTTCCACTAAGGGATTTCCTTCGAGGCGGAAACCGGGCCTTACACAAAGATTGGGGCACACATCCACAACTTAATTGGAGGCTCCCAACAAATCGCCACAAAGGCCTAGAATCCGTCTAGGGTTCCAAGAACCCAAGAGTAACAACCTTCTTGTTTTCACCACCACGAATCACCGTGGAGAACTCAAACCGATGCACCAAATGCAATGGAAAGAACACCACAAAGATGCTCAAGTCCTTCTCTCTCAAATTCCAACAAAGCTACAAAAGCTATTGGGGGAATAAGAGAGGAAGAACAAAGGAATTCACAAAGAACACCAAGATCAAGATCTAGAGAGTTCCACTCACAAAGAGATGGATTTGATTGGTAGAAATGTAGATCTAGATCTCCTCTCTCTTTTCCCTCATATGGGGCAAGAATCATGGAGGGATTGAGAGATAGAGCAAGCTTCTCTAGTTCAACAATGGAGGAGAGAGAGAGTGAGAGAAGCCAACCAGCCCAAGGAGGAAGAAGGGGGTCCGTTTGGGACCTCCCAGGCCGGAAAATCCGCCCCCCGAAAATCGCCCCTGGACTCGGGCCGGATATTTGGCCGGATATTTGCCCGGAATTGGCATTCGGGCCGGATTATCCGCCCCCCAGAAAACTGCAGAAACACCAAAACTAAACCGGGCATAACTTTAGCATCCGGACTCCGATTATGATGATCTTGGGCTTGTTTTGAAGCTAGAAACAAGCTCTACAAGATCATGTAGGAAACCATCATAGTCCAACAAGGGAGGATGGAAACAAATGATGAAAGGTTTGACCTATCTAAAAAAGACATACCGGTAAAACCTCCAAACTCGAAAATGCAACAAGTTGCCCATGCAAAAACCATTATCAATGAACTAGAGCTTGTCATGAGAATAAGCACAAGATCTAAAACATCACATGGATAAGATCCAAATAAAACCAAGAAAGATGATGAACCAAACTCGAAAACGTAACAAGTGATCTATGCGAAATCCGTTTTCGATGAACTAGAAGCTTGTCATGAGAATAAGCACAAGCTCTAAAACATCACATGGATAAGGTCCAAATAACAACCAAGAAAGATGATGCAAGGATGCAAAGGTTTGAGCTCTCTCCGAACGATACGATCGAGTTACTCACTCGAGAGCCCTCTTGATAGTACGGCAACTAAACTATAAACCGGTCTCCAACTACACTATGAGACCGGTGAGAAAGAAACCCTATCAAGAGCAAACCTTATACTTGCGCATTCCACTTGAGCTCGATGACGACGATCTTGACCTCAACAAGATGGAACGCCTTTCTTGATTGTGCTTGCTTGACGAAGTCTTATGGATTGCTCCCCCATAATCCACCATGGGAGAGCTTCTTCTTCGGCGCATCTTCACATATCCATGATCACCATAAGGATGGCAAGACTCAAGCAAAGGATCTCTTCGAGATGGCTCATCTTGAACTTGCACTTCATTTCGTTGATGTCTTGAAGTTAACCTTGAGAGCTCACTTCATATTCATCTTCAAGACATACTTGAGACTTGATCTTCTTCATTTGGATGGCAAGACTCAAGCAAAGGATCTCTTCGAGATGGATCATCTTGAACTTGCTCATTTCTTCATTCTTCATCATGTTGATGTCTTGAAGTAACTTGAGGGCTCACTTCATCTTCATCTTCAAGACATACTTGACACTTGATATCCTTCATCAATTTTTTCTTATTGCAACCTTGAAGCCAACATATGGTTCAAGCATTTCTTCATGGCAAGCTTCAAGCTTATGATCTCTTCGAGTTGGCTCATCTTGAACTTGCACTTCATTATGTTGATGTCTTGAAGTAACTTGAGGGCTCACTTCATCTTCATCTTCAAGACATACTTGACACTTGATATCCTTCATCAATTTCTTCTTATTGCAACCTTGAAGCCAACAAATGGTTCAAGCATTGCCTATGGACAACACCTACAAATTATAACTCAATGCAAACATTAGTCCATAGGGATTGTCATTAATTACCAAAACCACACATGGGGGCTCCATGCACTTTCAATCTCCCCCATTTTGGTAATTGATGACAATCTCTTTGAGAGGGTTTATATAAGGAATTTAAGTAACAAATAAGTTGAATATATAGAGCAAACTCCCCCATAATATATGCATGTGTGAATGATCTTGACTTTCATTGCATATATTGGATTCAAAGCCTAGTGGAGTTTCCTCTAACTATTCAACTATGCAAAGCAACAAGATGCAATGCAATAAAGGCACATGCTTAAGCACAAAGCAAAGACATAACCAAATTCCCTTAAACCCTCCAAACTTCTCCCCATTGGCACCAATTGCCGAAATGGGTGAAAAATTTAGAAGGCCAATATAGTGAGAGTTCCTCCATAGCGTGTGCATTTCTCATAATTTGAGTGGAATCAAATGCACGTATCTAGTGACAAATATTCGGAAGGAATCACACTATAGATAGGATCAAAGATTGCAAAAAGATAACAAAGTCTAGAAGCTTCAACAAATGAAGCAAGCAACCAAATGAACCACAAAGAAGATACCAAAAGAAAGATAGATATTATGATAAGATCAAGAAGATTTCTCTAAATAATATGAGGAAGCTCCCCAAGGTTTGTGCACAAAATTAGACAATTTGCATTGGAGTATAAAGTGCACAAACATGGAATCATCACTCCCATAATATCATTCAAAAACAAAAGATACCAAGTGAATCAAACTCTAATGATCACCAAAAGATAGTGCTCTAAATCAAATGAGGAAGCTCCCCAAGGTACATGCATAAATTAAAATGTTGCATTTGAATACAATATGCATAACATGGAATCCTCACTCCCTCATTCCCATTTAAAACACAAACATTTGCAATAGATCATAGATAGAAAAATAAGCTTAACACTTGCAACAAACAAATGATTAAGCAACAAGTAACATGCACCATAATAATAGGCTCAACCAAGAGAATATGTGAAAGGCATGACAAAGCATATTATAAGACTATTATATGGATGAGCAAAAAGCATCATCATAGTCTTCAATGAATTATATTGCTTAGCATGACCAATCAACATGCAACAAATAAATAAGATATCAAATGGAGATGTATCATCTCTTATGTGTATAAGTTTCTCTAAGTGGACAAAATCACTAAGATATTTATCCACAAAGAAACATGCACACACAAAATAGACACACAAGACATATAGCATGATATCCAAGACGAAGTCATGCAATATACCAATAAGAATTTTTGCTTAATAGCATGGCCAAAGGCTCAATTTTATCTTATTGTACATTCATGAACTTCAACCACAAACATCTAAAATACATCACAAATATCAACAAGGGATAGAAGATAGTTGGGATGCATTTGAGAAAGGCAACAAGTATCACAAACGAGGATACCAAAAGAAATAACTAAATTTGCACTTTCATCTATATTGCACACGTGAGAGCCTTGAGGAATTGATATGCAATAAAATTGCTAGATAGGCATAGTTGGGATGAATGAATCATGAGCATGATTTAAAATACTTCCCAACAAATGCACTCATCTCAAATTACTCACATTCACAATAAAGAGGTTTCATAAAACCTTTTTCAAGAAGTACAATATTTGCAAATCAAGAGATTCATGCCAAGATGCAACCATAAGGTTGGATACAAGAAAAGTATGCATGAGAAGATACTTGTTACCAAGATAGCATTGGTGTGGATGTAGTAGATATGTGTTCGTTGACCATCCTAGCTTGCCTCAAGTTACCATTGAGTCACCACTTCTATCCAAGAGTGAGACAAGCATCCAATGCATATCCATTGTACCTAACACAAAGGTAAGTACAAAATGGTCCCCAAACTAATTGGGTCCGAAGTAGTTAGACACACTACAACATATAGGACAAACTCCACAATTCTATGTGCATATAGATATGAAAATGAATTTCATGCACATCTTAGCCAAATTAGGATTTGATGGAGTTTACCCTATATATTGGATCAAAGAAAGTAACACATGCCATAAGATATACATATATTAAATATGCATGCACAATACTTTCAAGAACCAAAGGAAGATACAATTTGGACAAAACACTAAATAAATCAAGAGACAATGGTTGCCCAAATTATATCAAAGAATCAAATCAACACAAGATTGACTCCAAAGAATTATCTCATTATAAGAAGCTAATTAAACCTAAACACAAAGGACTGAGATAACCAACTCCCAAGAGAGCAAGGTTCCAACAAATAAACCAAACCCTCGAAACTTTTTATGATGGCACAAAGTACCAAAAAGAAAATTTATGTCTCCCAAAACCAAATTTTTGATAATGATCAAGAGAAGTTTAAGCATTATAACAAATATAGGAGAGCTCCCCCAAGATTAGTGCATTATCTAAGATTTAGAATATGGATACAAAATGCACAAAACTAGGATCATCACGCTACCTATATCTACTAAAAATGCTAAGAAAGTTTGAATAGACAAATTAGATCCATAAGATGCAAGGAAGACACATGGGAGTCAATGCACAACAAATTCATGGCAATAAATAAGGCAATTTAAACACAAGAGCCAATGTAGATATGATCAATAAATATCTACCTCATAATTGATTACCACTTGTCCTAGGACAAGAGGTATTATGAAATATTTCCCGGTGGTAGTTTGTAAGTATACATAAGATCATATTTACAACGAATAAAGCATATGGTAAAAGATAAGAGTTAACCATCATGCAAAGATAGTTTCTTGATAGCTTCATTTAGTCATACCAACATGCAAAGCAATTAATAGTATTCATACCAACATGAAAAGCAATTAATAGTATTCATACCAACATGCAAAGCAATTAATAGTATGGCTTGAAGCACATGGTTTTCCAAAAATGTATTGAGGGACACGTTGTGAAAAACCATGCCAATAAAAACTTTCACAAATAAAATCCACAAAGATATTAGCAATGAAGCCATTTAAGCAAATTGTAGCTTGTTTGAGCAAACATGCCACATAGGAGAGAGATAATTTACGATATCAATTCTATGTGACACAACCTCAAATGTTCACATTTTCTAGGCTTGTAATATGCACAAAGCTTATTACTCCCCCATAATGTGATAAGGAATTTATTTTCACACGAGGCAAATAGGATCCAACTAGAGATATTAATGGACATTAGAATTTGAATTTCTCATGAAGATGACATACCACATAGAGACTAGATAATCTTGCAATATCAATTCTAAGTGATATTCCTCATGTACACACATTGTTAGAATCATGAAATTCCCAAAGGAATATCACTCCCCCAAAATGGGATAGTCCATTAATCGCTCATAAGAGCCATATAAGATACAACAAGATGCAATGAGGCTCCAACACAAATACAAATACATGGTGTGCACCCCAACATACATAGACTTGATTTCTCAAGAAAAGCAAGTAGGAAACACAACATATACAAACACATGTTAGGAACAAAACTAACACATGCAAAGGGGCGAGTAACTTTCAATATAAATGAGTTGAGCACATGTTACCGCAAGGAGGAACATTGGGTATATGATAGAAGTAAGATAACCAAAAGACTTGGCTTGAGATAATATAAATGATGAAGATCCCTTAATTCTTCATGATGTAGCCAAGTCTCCAAAGCCCTCCAACAAGCACCTATTGATCAAGTTTTGGATTGTTGGTCCCCAACTAAGTTGGGTCCTAAGAGGTTAGTCACAATAGGCTTGTGTAATATCCCAGGTATTGGGGTTACAAAAAATAGAGGAAACAGATGTGTGCATTGCATTCATGCATAGAAAATCTGGGGAATTTTCGGGCTTTAAAGTAAAACAGTCACAGTAACTAAAGTTTCACTTGATCTTGGTGGAATTGAAGTAGCTCATCAAGTCAAGCGCTATAAACCTCAATGTGACTTTGCTTCAACCTTGTTTTGGGTAGAGATGATTTGATCTAAGGGGTTAGATCAAATGGAACTAATAATCAAGACAACAACACTTTAATCAATGATCAATTGCTTGATCTTATAACAGATCATAATAAGTTAATCCTTGCCATAGCATCTGAACACCAATTCAACTGCAAACCAAGTAACAATAAAATGTAGAAAACATTCTTCCCTCATCTTTTCCATGTCTCAAACTAATCTATGATCCAACCATGAACCTCATGGTATTCATTCTATTTCAACCTTGGAGACAAGACCAGGAGATCCAACTAAGGAATATAATCCTTCTTTATTCTAAATTAATATTACATCAAACCTAGAGGGATGAGAGTCCTACATTATTTAATAAAGAAGTAATAACAAACTTTGAGTTAAACATTGGATATTCATTCATAAATTCAAATCATTGTCTTTGAGAGAAACCCTAGAATAACTATTTATTTATGAGGGAGCTCAAGCTAAGATGTTACACTCAAGAAAGTTAAGCCAACACTTGAATATGAGGGAGAAAACTATCCATATACCCAGATGATAATATCAACATTGTTTAAGTAGAACCCTAACAGAATATCTCAGGTATTCTCCTGGGATATAATCTATTGAGACAACCATAGTCATGTCCACCCAATAAATTATAAGAGAGATATTATACCCTAGTTGATCAAGACAATACTTGATCATGGAAGTGAGAAACCTATTTAATGAGAGATACATTAGGAATCCAAACATTGATCATTATAAATTGGGTGAAGATCATAAACCCTAAGAACTTGAGGTAGATATATTAAGAACAAGTTGACCATGCCTAATCCATGATCATGTTCTTGGGGTATTGAGGATAAACTCTAATAGGATAAGTAGATCTCATTCACCACATGAAATCATAGGGAGGTAGCTAGTAAGCAACCATAGGCTTATATCCTAACTTTAACTTGTGAATCACTTGGTGATCATAAGTACAATTCTACCACATCTACATTCCATTTATCTACCATTTCAGAACCATAAGAAAACCTTAGAGTAAAACACCATACTTAATATGGTGAGAAATCATCCATCCATATGACCAAAGTTAACTATAAAAAGAAACATAACTACTTTAGTTACTTGTAATGATTAATTGAGGGAAATAATAGAGGTTAGTTGGTAGAAGATAAAACCAATCTTCAAATCCTCAGTAATTAGAGAAGCACATAAGATTTGAAGTAAGTGACCATATTACCATGGTTAGGGGAGATTAAACCCTAGCTCATGCAATGTGGTGTCATCCTATCTCTATAACCTAGAATTAAATCTCAACCCTAGTTCATGCATCACTATAGTGATCATCATATAAACCTAGGCCATAATTAAAATTCAAACCAATTGCCATTAGGTGAACATCATTAGAACTCTAGAATTGCTCACAAACTAAATCTTATGCTTCAACTATTGAACCTAAGATTAACCTAGTGCTCAATACTATAATTAAAACCATAAGTGTAGAGATCAACCATTTATCTTTGTAACCAAGATCAGCCATGATGGAACCAATACCTACTTTGATACTTCTAAGTATAATAATAGCATCAACCTTAATAAAAGGGGGTTATAAGAGAATTTACAAAACTCTAATAAATGGGTGATCCCATAAAATAATATGTAAGTGAAACAAACTCTCAATTAAGAAACCAAAACCTCATAATAAACTTTAAAATGCTTTGAGCACCAATTATACACTTTAAATAATTCAAAAGAAAGTTGTATTGCAAGGAGGAAAAGGAATTTCATAGACCACATAAATTCATGGCTAAATTAAAAATTTAAAAAGAAACCACAAGGATACCAACATAATCATGCATTACACATTTGTCTTGAACAATAAAATAATGCACCGACCATTGTTATCAAATCCTAATACAAATTGTCCAATGCCTGCAAAACGAGAAAAGAGTTAAAATATGAATTCAAATCTGAATTCAAAATAGAAATACAAACCAGAAAATAATAAAAGAGAAAAAGAAGAAAGGGCTTACCTGGACCTCACCGGAGCGCAGCAGCCCAACAAGCTGGCCCAGCGAGAGTCCACCCACGCGGCCCAAGCGAGCAGCCCAACGCCAGCCCACGTACCCCTTCGTGTGGATATAGACGAGAAGACGTCGTCGTCTTCGTCTCCGTCGCTGGACGCGCGGGAGGTCGACACGGCGACGAATTGGGACACGTCCCGGCCACCGTTATTGACCACGAGCTCGACGACGCCTATCGGAGACCGTATAAATACGGGGAAGCAAACCCTAGCACCCCATTTTCTTCTTTCTCGTTGCCAAGCCGAAACCTAGCTTGCCGGCAACCATCTAGCCCCACCGTTTCCGACCACCCCGGAGCCAATCGATAGGCCCAGGAGGAGCGCCTCGACGTCCTCGTTCATCTGGTGCAGTCACATACCGAGGGAAGCTCGGAGGAGGAAGAATTGAGCCGATCCCTTTCGCGGTGTGAGAGAGAAATGGCGACCGCCGCGACGCCTCCGTCTTCAATCGACATCGGCGACCCTACAGGAAGCCTCAAGGTGATCATACGAATCTCAGGAGCCTATTATTACATCCCCTCGTCGCCCGTAGCCTCTTAGCATCGTATGCCCGTGTCCGCCGCCGTCAGACATCATCGCCGCCGCCGCTCCGGTGACCATTGAGTAGCGGCGCCGCCACCAAATAGCTCACCCTTGCGTGCTGGATCGAACGAGATTAGTCGCCTGTCCTCTCGCGCCTCGGATCATCGGCGCCGTCATTCACTGCCGCCGGCCACCGTGTCCATCGCCACGCCAGCGATTTTGACTTGGTCAAAGCTTGCGTGGCAGATGAGGTGGACACGGCCCCACCTGTCTGTGTCCCTGGGTAACACTAGCCCGGGTGTGTTTAGTCATTTTGTTTCAAATTCAAATTCCATTAATTACTGAAACTTTGCATTAATTTATAAAATTCATTATAATTCAGAAAAATACAAATAAGATATCAAAATTCTTAGAAATTCAATCTCTATTCAATAAAAATATAATATGGAATTTTTATTTCTAATAAAAAATTCAATTGTTTAATACTTGTTATTTAAGCCTTTTATTTTAATTCTAAATACTTTTAAAATTCAATAATTAGGAAAAATTCATAAAATAAATAAAAACCAGTAAGTAAATAAGAAAAACATTAAAATTAAATTTCTTTTATTATTAACTTATTAAATCCTTATTAGGAGGATTTTAAACCCTAAATAATAATTATCTTAATTATTAATCCATTACAAAAATAATAAAAAGCCAAATTCAATATTATTTTTATTTCTAAGATACTAATAACTTCAACTCTATAATGAAGATATTAATCCAATAATTATAGGGTAATTAAGAAACCCTAGTTCACTTATAAATAAAGTGATAACCTCATCATTTCATGAGTAATCCTAAAACCCTAATTCCATTTAGACCCTAGTCCATTACTACCTGTGAAACCTAAATTGCTTCTAAACCTAACCCTAGGTTACAACATGTGATCATGGTACCTTCTTTCAAAGCATAGAACCCTAATAGCAACTAAATATTTGCCTTGGCCACATAAAATGTAAAAGACCTATCACTAATATATGGATATCCCAAGTATTTATCTTCATCAGGTCTAATTAATCAAGTAGGGTTAACCAAGTATAAACCCTAGGTCTTACTACCCAAATCCAGCATCCTTATTCATTCCTAATTAACATCACACCAATGTGATGAACCTCAGGAAGCAACTATGCCAAATCCTGAGCATTACCGAACCATATTCCACTAAACCCTACTAATGTTGGATACTTATCAACCATGCTATTCAGGAGCCAATTATTCCTTACTTAATAGAACCAACAGTAAAACCTAGACCACCTAAACCCTAATTAACATACTTCTTATTATTTAAGAAGTATGTTCTTCAAAAGTTATTCTTTTGAAATAAATAGAGAGTACTCATCAACCCTACCTAATAGGACCTATAAACCCTAGCCAGCTATCACCAACAAGGTATACCACCTTGATAACAACTATTGGTAATTAAGATATTTAGGCTTAATTCCACAATTCAAGCCTAGTAGCTGATGAATCCAACTAGGTTGTGATCCATCTAATACTAACTTCAGAAACAAGATGAAACCATAGTCAACCATAGAAACCCCACAAACTTAATTATCATACTTGTTCTTTATTAAGCACATGTTCTTCAAAAGTTATTCTTTTGAAGTATAAGATAATTAATCATTAACCATGCCATATAGTGTTAAAACTAACCACTTGTTCTTTACTTGTTAACATTATGCTAATTATCATTCTTTGTGTGCTCAATTGATTACTATGCCTTATTATCCACCTGTTTATAATACCAAGTAATCACACCTAAATAAGAACCTTGTATGTGAATTACTCTAAAAGTGCAACACACCCTAAACCAATCATTACCACTCACAAATCCTAAATCATCGGGGTTAGGAGACGCTTAGAACGATTGCATCTCATACCTATGCATTATTGCATCCTTGCCAATCTTTTAAACATCGTCCTTACCGGACGATGATGCTATTTCAGAATTTGGAGTTATTGCGTATCGAAGACCTTGCCTGCATAATCTTGCGAGTCAAGAAAGGCAAGTTCATCACTTGCTCATGTCATTTGAGTATTTCTATCAAATTACTTGCAAAGTATTATGGTTATCACTATTGCATAAAAATCAAAACCACTACTTTCATAACTATGAATATGACTATGTGGTGGGCAATGGAACCATGGATTGTGTTGATATGGTGGAGGTTCCATTGCAAGGGTTTATATCCATCTAGGATTAAACAACAAATGTCGCCGGTGATTCTTGTGCCGTAATACCCGTGTTAACCATAAGATCCGGAGTGGGACGGAGTAGTCAAAAGTGTTTCCACCTCTCGTTCATCAACGGATGCGCTTACCGTAGCGAGTTGTATCCGGCGGAACAACCGGAGGGTGGGGATCCCATTCTAATTCCCCACGGTAAAGCATTGCTTGCCGTAGCAGTTGTGTCTTGCGGAACAACCGGAGGGTGGGGATCCCATTCTAATTCCCCACGGTAATGCGGTCTATGATGGGTTGCGGCTACCGGCGTAGGAGTGTATGGTAGAGCCCAGCATCGTCGTCGTGGTCGGGGTCCACCCTGAAATTACGGGAATAATGGGACCGGCGTGGACCCAGGGTCGGGGCATGCAACAACGGGTGGGTGTTCGAAGTAGCGGAGGAACATGATTGGCTAGACCTTATACCGGGCCTCACACCAAAGGAAGTGTGGACGAGCCTGCAACTCGGTTGGCACCAAGGTTAAGATCTCTTATGGGTAAAGCAACACACCTCCGCGAGTGTAAAGAACCGTGACCTGTCACTCCCTGTTCCGGGATATGGAGCTGCGAACGCTGCCGGAAAGGAACTCCATGAAGTTCTAGTAAACCGGTGAAGGCTGACGGACATAGTTCTTCTGAATAAAAGCAACCTTTTGAAGAAATGGTTATGAAAACTTGCATTGGTATTAGACTTTCTGGTCTAATGCTGTAGCTAGTGCATTAAACACCTCTTTCCTATAATGAACTTGTTGAGTACGCTCGTACTCATCCCACTCTTAAATCCCCGCTTATATATGGAGGCATCGAAGGAGGATCTCCGAGTACAACTCGAAGGCCAAGGAGCCAACAACTACTTCACGAGACAGGACCACGTCAACGGAGTCGAATACGTCATCCAACAAGGAGAAAACCTAGATTAGCGGTAGAAAGGAACTAGCTTCCTCAACCTAGCTCCTACTTAGCTAGAATCTATTCTTAGCCTCTATAGCTAGTCAAATACTCTACAAATAGAGTTCGTGATAGAATTAGACTACGAGTCGTTCTTCCGGAGTTTATTTGCGGATTTACCTCATTGTAAAGTAGGAGGTCTGTGCTGATCTTATGTAATAGAGTCAATGTTGTAATTCTATAGACATGCCTTGGACCCGCATATGTTTATGTTGTACCACTGCGAGCGATATAATACTAGTGGAACGGTGTTTCATTGGTGTTATATCAGACTTGCATACTACACCATGCGGTGGTATGCCGGGTCACCACAGTTGGTATCGAGCAAATGCTTTGACCTTAGGATTAAAACCCTTTAAAGGAGACCTATAGGATTGGTAGTGTCTATAGGAAGTTGTCCTAGGTAAACCAAATACTTCTTATGACTTGAGATGGATATTCACTTGAGAATAATCCTGACACACTTAAGTCAACATTTTTCCCTAAGTTAGTTAGCTAATCCTAAACATGTAGAACATCAATAAGTCCTTATAATAATAGATGAGTTGATCGCAGTTGGTATACAATACATGGTAGTCCAAAGAGAGGATACAATCATAAGGAAGATATCCTATTGGAAGATGTGTACCAACACATGTTATGATTATATAAAATTATCCAGACCTGTAATATGAGTAATATCAAGTGATAAGGATAATGAAGATATCCTAATAGAAAATGTAGACTAAGTTAAGTAATGAGTAAGTAAATTATCCAAACTTGTAAAACAACTGATAGCAAGTGATAAATATGAGTTATATGAAGTAGTATAGACCATGATGAATCAATCATGGGAGGTAAGGAAGAGAGATATGAATAAACATATGCTTATTTACAAGGAAGAGTTGTTAATCATATATGATTCACCTGAGAATCGTTATGTGATGGACTAGAACATCATAAATACTTAGAAGAAGTACAACAAGAAGCCAAGTGTAAAACGATAGTGCAAGAATTGTGTTCCAAAAATATGGGAAGTGTGCCAAGCACATCATGACCATATGCTTATGGTAGAAACACTTAGAAATATAGGAACTATATCCTAATAAATATGTATTCAGAGTAACCATATTAGAACTAGAGGTATCATACAAAATAATTCTCACTGGTACTTATATATGGTATAATACTAAGTTAAGTAGTACTTCCAAAGAAAATTAGGTTAACCTTAACCATCCCAAACCACTTTGTTTCAAGTTTATCTCATTGCAAATGTGCAATTAAGGTAAAGGTTGAGACAAATAGTAGAATTCCCTATATTCGTGCTAAGTACCACGATATAAACCTATATTATGTGGTGTTCTATACTACACATCAGAGCCTGATGTTTAGAGATGTCTTACTCAACAATCATATTCAGGCTTATGATGGTGTGTATTATATGCACAAAGCTGAATCTTCTTGGATTTTATTGGATCTTCATTGTTTGACTAGATCCATACATGAAGTTAGACTTTGATATGCAAATGCATGTTGCAATATCAAGTCCTTACTTGATGCTATAGTTCTAGAGGGTAATGGTATTCGTGTGAGGAAGTGACAAATTCTGGAAGATTCCGAAGACTAGATGAAGGTTCATCAGAGAAAGGAAATAAAGTTGTGGGAAGCAACCACAATATTCAGAAGGAAGTATCAACCAAAACTCATGCTTTACCTCAACAGAGGAGTACTTTAGTACATGAGAAGCATGAAGGTAAGAAATATGGTGATTATGGTGAAGCTGAAGCAGATCCATAGTCAACATAGAAGAGGGAATGCATGGGAAATCACTTAGGATACTATATTCATAGTGTCCGCTAGTGGTTTTCTTGCAAAATAAACCCTGAATGAAGGAAGGTGATATATGAAACCATAGCAGATGTAAGAAGATCATAGTTGGGATCAGAAGACCATAATTCGTATAGGATCAATACTGCGAGATAAAGCAGAAGATGTCTCGTCCAGTTGATCAGAACCTAAAATAGAATCCAATTTTAGATATCAAATAGCCACAGTTGGTATAATAACCACAGCTGGTATCATCTGGAATTACAAATAGTCCACGATTTAATTAGTTGTAACAAAAGTTTGTGAACAAATAAAAATCTTGTCAGCCAAATAGCTAGATCGATAAACATTAAGTCAAAGGATTCACATTGGATGTCCACAATTGAGTGGATACACCACAAAGTTTCTTCGCAAAACCTTAGAGGAATATAATTTATAAACAAGACCTATACCAATATTCTAATCATCAGACCAATAGTTGGAAAAAAAGGAGTTGAAGACCATAAGAAAACTCTAAGGGGTAGAGTAAAGATTGAGTTGGATGTACAATAACTCAATACTTTGAGCATAATAGAAGAAGAAGGTCTGAACTGAGAGGAAGTTCGATCTTATTTTCATAAGATTGTTGAACATTACTTTCGAAGGAAGTCGGACCGAAGCCGAGGTTCATACCTCGAGGAAGTAAGAAGTGGACTATAACTTGAGAAAGTGAGTAAAATCTACTCGGAAGTACGAAGGCTCAAGTAAGTTAAGCATAAAGAAGTTGGACGAAGAAAATACCATAGACCAAATACAGCTCAAGAAGACCAAAGACCGAAGGAAATTGACCATACCGGAACCACGAGACTAATAGAATGATTCCTTTCATGGAACCTAAAGAAACCAAAACAATTATAGGTATCAACTATAAACCATGATTGGATGGACTAAATGAGTCTAATCCATTCCTAGGAAAATAAACCATCACAACCATTTCCATGGTAAGTGCTTTACCAAGTACCATTACTGCACTTTTGGTAATAAGGGAAAAACAAAAACCTATTTTATCAAATAGGAGAATGTTATCCAATTAGTCCTCAATTAAGACTGTCAGGACCAGAAGAAGTCCCAATCATTGAATATTCAATGAGAAAGGAAACAAGATTATAATATTGGAAGAAATCATGGAAGTAAAGGAAGTAATAGTTGTTTGATGTCAGACACTAATGGATTCCAGGAAGAATCTAGACAAGGGATATATTCAATTATATCCAGTGAGATCACCACGGAGTTCGAGAAAAGTCGTAGACTGCACAAGTCAGATCCACACTTCGGAAACGTGAGAGAGATCAAACTTCGAGGACGAAGTTTAGTTTAAGGGGTAGAGACTGTAATATCCCAGGTATTGGGGTTACAAAAAATAGAGGAAACAGATGTGTGCATTGCATTCATGCATAGAAAATCTAGGGAATTTTCGCGCTTAAAAGTAAAACAGTCACAGTAACTAAAGTTTCACTTGATCTTGGTGGAATTGAAGTAGCTCATCAAGTCAAGCGCTATAAACCTCAATGTGACTTTGCTTCAACCTTGTTTTGGGTAGAGATGATTTGATCTAAGGGGTTAGATCAAATGGAACTAATAATCAAGACAACAACACTTTAATCAATGATCAATTGCTTGATCTTATAACAGATCATAATAAGTTAATCCTTGCCATAGCATCTGAACACCAATTCAACTGCAAACCAAGTAACAATAAAATGGAGAAAACATTCTTCCCTCATCTTTTCCATGTCTCAAACTAATCTATGATCCAACCATGAACCTCATGGTATTCATTCTATTTCAACCTTGGATACAAGACAAGGAGATCCAACTAAGGAATATAATCCTTCTTTATTCTAAATTAATATTACATCAAACCTAGAGGGATGAGAGTCCTACATTATTTAATAAAGAAGTAATAACAAACTTTGAGTTAAACATTGGATATTCATTCATAAATTCAAATCATTGTCTTTGAGAGAAACCCTAGAATAACTATCTATTTATGAGGGAGCTCAAGCTAAGATGTTACACTCAAGAAAGTTAAACCAACACTTGAATATGAGGGAGAAAACTATCCATATACCCAGATGATAATATCAACATTGTTTAAGTAGAACCCTAACAGAATATCTCAGGTATTCTCCTGGGATATAATCTATTGAGACAACCATAGTCATGTCCACCCAATAAATTATAAGAGAGATATTATACCCTAGTTGATCAAGACAATACTTGATCATGGAAGTGAGAAACCTATTTAATGAGAGATACATTAGGAATCCAAACATTGATCATTATAAATTGGGTGAAGATCATAAACCCTAAGAACTTGAGGTAGATATATTAAGAACAAGTTGACCATGCCTAATCCATGATCATGTTCTTGGGGTATTGAGGATAAACTCTAATAGGATAAGTAGATCTCATTCACCACATGAAATCATAGGGAGGTAGCTAGTAAGCAACCATAGGCTTATATCCTAACTTTAACTTGTGAATCACTTGGTGATCATAAGTACAATTCTACCACATCTACATTCCATTTATCTACCATTTCAGAACCATAAGAAAACCTTAGAGTAAAACACCATACTTAATATGGTGAGAAATCATCCATCCATATGACCAAAGTTAACTATAAAAAGAAACATAACTACTTTAGTTACTTGTAATGATTAATTGAGGGAAATAATAGAGGTTAGTTGGTAGAAGATAAAACCAATCTTCAAATCCTCAGTAATTAGAGAAGCACATAAGATTTGAAGTAAGTGACCATATTACCATGGTTAGGGGAGATTAAACCCTAGCTCATGCAATGTGGTGTCATCCTATCTCTATAACCTAGAATTAAATCTCAACCCTAGTTCATGCATCACTATAGTGATCATCATATAAACCTAGGCCATAATTAAAATTCAAACCAATTGCCATTAGGTGAACATCATTAGAACTCTAGAATTGCTCACAAACTAAATCTTATGCTTCAACTATTGAACCTAAGATTAACCTAGTGCTCAATACTATAATTAAAACCATAAGTGTAGAGATCAACCATTTATCTTTGTAACCAAGATCAGCCATGATGGAACCAATACCTACTTTGATACTTCTAAGTATAATAATAGCATCAACCTTAATAAAAGGGGGTTATAAGAGAATTTACAAAACTCTAATAAATGGGTGATCCCATAAAATAATATGTAAGTGAAACAAACTCTCAATTAAGAAACCAAAACCTCATAATAAACTTTAAAATGCTTTGAGCACCAATTATACACTTTAAATAATTCAAAAGAAAGTTGTATTGCAAGGAGGAAAAGGAATTTCATAGACCACATAAATTCATGGCTAAATTAAAAATTTAAAAAGAAACCACAAGGATACCAACATAATCATGCATTACACATTTGTCTTGAACAATAAAATAATGCACTGACCATTGTTATCAAATCCTAATACAAATTGTCCAATGCCTGCAAAACAGAAAAGAGTTAAAATATGAATTCAAATCTGAATTCAAAATAGAAATACAAACCAGAAAATAATAAAAGAGAAAAAGAAGAAAGGGCTTACCTGGACCTCACCAGAGCGCAGCAGCCCAACAACTGGCCCAGCAGGAGTCCACCCACGCGGCCCAAGCAGCAGCCCAACGCCAGCCCAAGTACCCCTTCGTGTGGATATAGACGAGAAGACGTCGTCGTCTTCGTCTCCGTTGCTGGACGCGCGGGAGGTCGACACGGCGACGAATTGGGACACGTCCCGGCCACCGTTATTGACCACGAGCTCGACGACGCCTATCGGAGACCGTATAAATACGGGGAAGCAAACCCTAGCACCCCATTTTCTTCTTTCTCGTTGCGCCGAAACCCTAGCTCGCCGGCAACCATCTAGCCCCACCGTTTCTGACCACCCCGGAGCCAACCGATAGGCCCAGGAGGAGCGCCCCGACGTCCTCGTTCATCTGGTGCAGTCACATAGCGAGGGAAGCTCGGAGGAGGAAGAATTGAGCCGATCCCTTTCGCGGTACTGAGAGAGAAATGGCGACCGCCGCGACGCCTCCGTCTTCAATCGACATCGGCGACCCTACAGGAAGCCTCAAGGTGATCATACGAATCTCAGGAGCCTATTATTACATCCCCTCGTCGCCGTAGCCTCTTAGCATCGTATGCCCGTGTCCGCCGCCGTCGGACATCATCGCCGCCGCCGCTCCGGTGACCATTGAGTAGCGGCGCCGCCACCAAATAGCTCACCCTTGCGTGCTTGGATCGAGCGAGATTAGTCGCTCGTCCTCTCGCGCCTCGGATCATCGGCGCCGTCGTTCACTTGCCGCCGGCCACCGTGTCCATCGCCACGCCGGCGATTTTGACTTGGTCAAAGCTTGCGTGGCGGATGAGGTGGACACGGCCCCACTGTCTGTGTCCCTGGGTAACACTAGCCCGGGTGTGTTTAGTCATTTTGTTTCAAATTCAAATTCCATTAATTACTGAAACTTTGCATTAATTTATAAAATTCATTATAATTCAGAAAAATACAAATAAGATATCAAAATTCTTAGAAATTCAATCTATATTCAATAAAAATATAATATGGAATTTTTATTTCTAATAAAAAATTCAATTGTTTAATACTTGTTATTTAAGCCTTTTATTTTAATTCTAAATACTTTTAAAATTCATAAAATAAATAAAAACCAGTAAGTAAATAAGAAAAACATTAAAATTAAATTTCTTTTATTATTAACTTATTAAATCCTTATTAGGAGGATTTTAAACCCTAAATAATAATTATCTTAATTATTAATCCATTACAAAAATAATAAAAAGCCAAATTCAATATTATTTTTATTTCTAAGATACTAATAACTTCAACTCTATAATGAAGATATTAATCAAATAATTATAGGGTAATTAAGAAACCCTAGTTCACTTATAAATAAAGTGATAACCTCATCATTTCATGAGTAATCCTAAAACCCTAATGCCATTTAGACCCTAGTCCATTACTACCTGTGAAACCTAAATTGCTTCTAAACCTAACCCTAGGTTACAACATGTGATCATGGTACCTTCTTTCAAAGCATAGAACCCTAATAGCAACTAAATATTTGCCTTGGCCACATAAAATGTAAAAGACCTATCACTAATATATGGATATCCCAAGTATTTATCTTCATCAGGTCTAATTAATCAAGTAGGGTTAACCAAGTATAAACCCTAGGTCTTACTACCCAAATCCAGCATCCTTATTCATTCCTAATTAACATCACACCAATGTGATGAACCTCAGGAGCAACTATGCCAAATCCTGAGCATTACCGAACCATATTCCACTAAACCCTACTAATGTTGGATACTTATCAACCATCCTATTCAGGAGCCAATTATTCCTTACTTAATAGAACCAACAGTAAAACCTAGACCACCTAAACCCTAATTAACATACTTCTTATTATTTAAGAAGTATGTTCTTCAAAAGTTATTCTTTTGAAATAAATAGAGAGTACTCATCAACCCTACCTAATAGGACCTATAAACCCTAGCCAGCTATCACCAACAAGGTATACCACCTTGATAACAACTATTGGTAATTAAGATATTTAGGCTTAATTCCACAATTCAAGCCTAGTAGGCTGATGAATCCAACTAGGTTGTGATCCATCTAATACTAACTTCAGAAACAAGATGAAACCATAGTCAACCATAGAAACCCCACAAACTTAATTATCATACTTGTTCTTTATTAAGCACATGTTCTTCAAAAGTTATTCTTTTGAAGTATAAGATAATTAATCATTAACCATGCCATATAGTGTTAAAACTAACCACTGTTCTTTACTTGTTAACATTATGCTAATTATCATTCTTTGTGTGCTCAATTGATTACTATGCCTTATTATCCACCTGTTTATAATACCAAGTAATCACACCTAAATAAGAACCTTGTATGTGAATTACTCTAAAAGTGCAACACACCCTAAACCAATCATTACCACTCACTAATCCTAAATCATCGGGGTTAGGAGACGCTTAGAACGATTGCATCTCATACCTATGCATTATTGCATCCTTGCCAATCTTTTAAACATCGTCCTTACCGGACGATGATGCTATTTTAGAATTTGGAGTTATTGCGTATCGAAGACCTTGCCTGCATAATCTTGCAGTCAAGAAAGGCAAGTTCATCACTTGCTCATGTCATTTGAGTATTTCTATCAAATTACTTGCAAAGTATTATGGTTATCACTATTGCATAAAAATCAAAACCACTACTTTCATAACTATGAATATGACTATGTGGTGGGCAATGGAACCATGGATTGTGTTGATATGGTGGAGGTTCCATTGCAAGGGTTTATATCCATCTAGGATTAAACAACAAATGTCGCCGAGTGATTCTTGTGCCGTAATACCCGTGTTAACCATAATATCCGGAGTGGGACGGAGTAGTCAAAAGTGTTTCCACCTCTCGTTCATCAACGGATGCGCTTACCGTAGCGGTTGTATACGGCGGAACAACCGGAGGGTGGGGATCCCATTCTAATTCCCCACGGTAAAGCATTGCTTGCCGTAGCGGTTGTGTCTTGCGGAACAACCGGAGGGTGGGGATCCCATTCTAATTCCCCACGGTAATGCGGTCTATGATGGGTTGCGGCTACCGGCGTAGGAGTGTATGGTAGAGCCCAAGCACTGTCGTCGTGGTCGGGGTCCACCCTGAAATTACGGGAATAATGGGACCGGCGTGGACCCAGGGTCGGGGCATGCAACAACGGGTGGGTGTTCGAGGTAGCGGAGGAACATGATTGGCTAGACCTTATACCGGGCCTTACACCAAAGGAAGTGTGGACGAGCCTGCAACTCGGTTGGCACCAAGGTTAAGATCTCTTATGGGTAAAGCAACACACCTCTGCGAGTGTAAAGAACCGTGACTGTCACTCCCTGTTCCGGGATATGGAGCTGCGAACGCTGCACTGAAAGGAACTCCATGAAGTTCTAGTAAACCGGTGAAGGCCGACGGACATAGTTCTTCGAATAAAAGCAACCTTTTGAAGAAATGGTTATGAAAACCTGCATTGGTATTAGACTTTCTGGTCTAATGCTGTAGCTAGTGCATTAAACACTTCTTTCCTATAATGAACTTGTTGAGTACGCTCGTACTCATCCCACTCTTAAATCCCCTGCTTAGATATGGAGGCATCGAAGGAGGATCTCCAGTACAACTCGAAGGCCAAGGAGCCAACAACTACTTCACGAGACAGGACCCTGTCAACGGAGTCAGATACGTCATCCAACAAGGAGAAAACCTAGATTAGCAGTAGAAAGGAACTAGCTTCCTCAACCTAGCTCCTACTTAGCTACAATCTATTCTTAGCCTCTATAGCTAGTCAAATACTCTACAAATAGAGTTCGTGATAGAATTAGACTACGAGTCGTTCTTCTGGAGTTTATTTGCAGATTTACCTCATTGTAAAGTAGGAGGTCTGTGCTGATCTTATGTAATAGAGTCAATGTTGTAATTCTATAGACATGCCTTGGACCCGCATATGTTTCTGTTGTACCACTCTGAGCGATATAATACTAGTGGAACGGTGTTTCATTGGTGTTATATCAGACTTGCATACTACACCATGCAGTGGTATGCCGGGTCACCACAGCTTGGCAACCCAAATGGTTCTTTTCTTCACACCACTTTGAGCACCAACAAATTTGGCAAACACATTGCCACCCTCATCCTTACGAAGAGAATAAACATCATCAATGGTAATAGAGTTGGATGAGGTACCAATAGTGCAAAAGGAGGAGATGTGGCCCTTCTCACGGCATATGTAGCAAGTTTTTTTCTTCTCCTTCTTCTCACTAGATTTCTCCACAATGGGAGCATTGGCTTGTTTCTTCTTGGGAAGTGACATTTCCTCAACTTGAGGTTGAATGTGAGTTTGAGCTTGAGGCCGCTTCCCTTTTTGCTTCTTCTTCAAAGGGCAAGATCTAACATGATGCCCTTCAATTTTGCACTTGAAGCAAACAATCTTGGCCGGGTCTTTGACTTGTACTTGGCCCTTCTTCTTATTGTTGTTCGTGGACTTGTTCTTGTTGTTGGATTTGAATCCAAGTCCACTCTTGTCATTGGGGGATTGTTGCACACTCAACATCGTGTCAAGTTTGCATTTCCCTTCATGACTTTTTACCAAGTCATTCTTCAAAGAAGTGACTTGGGCCTTGAGCTCTTTGATTTCCTCTACATGGTTAGTAACAACACAAGTACTAGAGGAAATATAACCTTCATTGTTAGAGCAATAAGGCACGGAAGATAATTCATCACAAGATTTAGCAATACTATGAGTGGATGAATTACTAGGACTAGCAAATGGAAATATAGAATTTTGAGTAGTAGTGCTAGTATCCACATGAGGCTCACAAGGTGTTGCCTTTGATATGATAGCCTCATGAGCTAACTTTAGCCTATCATGAGAGGCTAGAAGATCCTCATGGGAGCTAGAAAGCTTTCCATGATTTTCTTCCAATTTCCCACAATTGCTAGTTAGCAATTCAAGTTGAGCCCTTAGCTCAACATTCTCCTTCAAGATAGATGCTTCACAAGAAGTAGAGTTAGTAGCACAAGCATCATCACAAGACACATCAAGAAGAGAGGGTAACATAGCATGCTCTTTTAAATATGAAGCTTGTAGTTGCTCATGTGACTTGGTGAGGATAGAGTGTTCGCTCTCCAAGGCCTTGTGGGCCTTGTCTAGTTCATCTAGATCCTTAACAAGTTTATCATGACCAACACCAACTTTGGAATTTTCCTTTTTAAGCATTTTTACTTGAGCTTTAGCATGGTCTCTTTCCTTAGTGAGTTTAGAAACTATTTCATTTTGAGACACTTCAAGGGTTTTAAGTTGCTCTTCAAGAGAGGCTACGGTCTCTTGTTCTTCTTCAAGATCATCCTTTAGGGATGCCACATCATTGGCATACTCACGTTCAAGAGCACCCTTTTTATCAATGGTGTTCTCATGCATCCAAATAAGTTTTTGGCTCTCAATAGTGGTAGTCACACTACAAGAAAAGTTGCCATGGCCGACGAAGTTGAAGTCGCGCCGTGGTTGCTGGTGTACCATGGCCGACGATTTTGGTCCCTCCGTGGTGCATGTCAAAACTTTTTTTTCTCGTTTTTGAGGCCACCTAGCCCGACGAAAGCGGCCAAAACGTCGCGTATGGTGGCCCGGGACGTGGTGCATCGCGAATTCTCGGGTTCGCCGGCCGAGTCAACGCAAATCCGCACCGCCGAGGGATGTAGGGCCCGGATGGCAGCCTCTGCGGCATTTTTTTTTTTCTCGATCGCGCCATCTCGTTCAACTTTCTCCGATCGAGCCGTTTACGATGCGGGATCATGGGTCCCGCATGTCATCCTCTATGAACCAAA
>NC_061513.1:182387478-182419501 GCF_022539505.1 Lolium rigidum | reverse complement strand
GGGATGCCTATGTCAGCAGGAGAGGATCTCCCGCCGCCGCCACGCCACCGGGGCTTCGCCCGGCGGCGCCACCGGCGGCGGGGGGAAGGAGGAAGGTGTTTGTGGGGGTCAGGAGAGTTGCTCCACCTCCCGCTCCAACCCTAGTCTACTGTGGAATCTGTAAAAACTGTTGTGAACTGTGAGTAGAGAACTCTAAAAAGCAGGAAGTTTGTTTGGTTAAAATAATTGTGGAACTGTAATGAAAGACTTTTTATATTGCAAGTGACCCTAAAATATCTATTGTAAATGGATTGACATGTAAAATAATGATGTTGGAAATGAAAATATAATTTCATTTGGACTATTGCAAAGGCATATATAATATAAAGGTTAATAATAAATATTTTTTACTTTTAAGAATTGTGTGTGTCACCTCCTGTATACTTACGTGAGAAATAATTCGAAGGTAATCTACTCATGGATCGATGCGTAGCAAGCTAGTTTTTCTAGTGGAGGCTAGCTTATGCAGGTGCATCGCCGTTTCTCCCGCCCTATTTTCCCCGTCGCGCCGGGGCTCCCGCCATCCCTGTCTCGCATCAACTTGGTGCAATTTTTCCCAGCAAGGGCAAGACGAGGGTGGCTCGCAAGAAATAGCCAAATCAAACGTGTCCATCCAAACATCCGTTTTTCGTCTCCCTGAATGCGAGAAAACGCATTGTTAGCAACCAAACACGCCCATAATGTAGAATCATGTCGATGTTGTTTGGGGTTCATTACAAAAAGATCGAGACTTCAAAACAACTGGAGCTACTCATGCCTGTCAAACATTTCATGTCTAATCTCCCTACAGGTTATCTCACCGACTACTTGCCACTGTATTGATAGATCAAGTCTATGATGGTCTCCATGCTCGACAAAAATAACCGCTAATTCTCTCACATCGCCTCAAATATGACGACTCTCAGCCTAGAAAAGTGTACCTGGAGCAAAATCTGCATGGGGAAAAAGCAACAAAGATCAGGGTTTGATGATGCAGCTGAAGCCATATTTTTTTTGCTCAACTTCACCTATTACGAACGAGTTTGGCTAAGTTACAACGTGCTGCAACGCGTAGGTGCATTAACAGCGATGCTTTGTACTGGCAAACTAGGCATCAGAAGTGTAAGCGATAAATACAGTGTGAGAGAGTCAATCTGTTAAGTGACGAGTAGATAGGGGAAAAAAGATTGAAACACGATTGTTTGAACAAACAGCTCTGTTTTGATTCGACGCATCTCACTAGTTACACTCTGCCAAACAATTACCAATCTAAACCTGTCCAGTCATCATGCTACTCTTAAAATTGCAAGTTTAAAGAAAACACTTTTTAGATAAACAACAACCATTTTTTAGAGAAAATAAAACCATGCACTAGGCAGAAAGCATGTTCAGTCATTCCAGTTCATACGCAGTCGATCTTCCATGCCATGTTTCTTGAAAATTATGCACATGTGACGACTAGAAAGAAGCCTTCAAGAAAACCTAATCATGAAGTAGCCTTAGTTCAGCATAAAAAGATAGACAAGAGAGAACGCCCATACCTCAACAGTGACGCAAAGCAGAGACCACTGAACGGTACAAAACGAACATCTTCAAGCTGCTGACTCGTCATTGCTCATTCCTCAGTTGCTTCAACCTTGCTGCAACCTGCCTCATTGATGGCCGAATGGCTAGCGACTCTGAGGTGCAAGATGCAGCAATCTTTAGCATCTCTGTCAACCTGTACTTCGGTGCTGTATCCCACTGGTAGAACCAACAGCTCTACCGGGCCTAGGGCGTAGTTTGTAGGGGAAGGAGGGAGAGGTGTGCGGACGAGGCGGCGGACGCCGGCGGCTGGGCGCCGTCGTGCGCGCGGGAGAGAGGAAGGCGGCGGCTGGGTTTTGGGAGACCGACTCCTCAGGGAGTCGGCAATAATGAATCTGATTATTGCTTGATCCTTTTCCATCGTTACATCTGATATATAAAGAGCTAAACCCTAAACCGACCTAAACTGATAATGGGCTAAGCCCCTAGTTGGGCCCATGGTTGGGCCCCCTCCTAACATAACCAATACCGGTCATAACATCTCTCCCCGCCTGTGCAAACAGCTCGTCCTCGAGCTGGTAGTCGGGGTAGTGGCTGGCTGAACTCCTCGCGCTTCTCCCAAGTAGCCTCCTCTTCCGGAAGGCCTTCCCACTGCACCAGCAAGTACCAAATGCCACGACGGAGCTGAGCACGTAACACCTTCGCCGGACTCGGAAGAAGACGACCATCAGCGATTGGCGGTAACGCCGGTGGCGGCTGCCGGCGGCTCCCCACGGTAAGGCTTCAGCAGACCCACATGAAAGACATCATGGATGCGGGAACCCTCCGGCAGCCGAAGGCGATATGCAAGTGTGCCCACGCGCTCCAAGATGACGAAGGGGCCAGCGTAGCGAGGTCCAAGCTTGCGCCCGCACGCGGGTCGAGGGACCGGGTGGAGCGATGAAGAAGGCGCAGCCACACCCGCCGCCCACCGCATAAGCCACCTCGCGATGATGACCGTCGTAGTAGTGCTTGGCGAGCTGCTGCGCCCGAACGAGACGTTGCCGCACCTCAGCAAGAATCTCGTCGCGGTTGCGGAGAAGCTCCCCCGCAGCCTCCGTCCGGGCGGTCGCCGGATCGACCGGCAAGATAGGCGGTGGAAGCCGACCGTAGACCACCTCAAATGGTGTGGCACGCAGGCGGAATGATAGGAGGTGTTGTAGCAATATTCCGCCCAAGCGAGCCAATCCACCCATGCGCGAGGACGATCACCCGTAACACGGCGTAAGTACATGGCGATTACTTTGTTAACCACCTCGGACCGGCCGTCCGTCCGAGGATGGAATGCCGTGCTGAAACGGAGCTTCACGCCCGCCATCCGGAAAGATCACGCCGGACGTGCCCCGTGAACACCGGATCCCGATCACTGACGATCGACGTGGGGAACCCGTGGAGGCGAACGATGCCGTCAAAGAAGGCACGAGCGACGGACGCGGCGGTGTACGGGTGTCCAAGCGCGATGAAGTGTGCATACTTGGAGAAGCGGTCGACCACCGTGAGGATGACGGACTTGCCGCCCACCTTGGGGAGGCCCTCAATGAAGTCCATGGAGATGTCGGCCCGGACCTGGGAGGGCACCTCCAATGGGCTGCAGCATCCCCTGCCGGTCGCAGCCGTCTCCGTCTTGTTGCGCCGGCATATCTCGCAAGAGCGCACCCAGCTCCTGGACCAAGGCCCGATCCCCGGGGATGTAGAAGTCGGCGCGGAGACGGTGAAGAGTCTTCGGACACCCTCATGGCCAGACGAGTGGGCCAGCAGGAGCACTTGGTGTCGCAGATCATCGTGGTCGGGCACAAAGATCCGGCGCCCGTGCAAGAGTAGCCCTTCCGCCAAACGCCATGGTGCCTCCAACTCGCCCGCGTCCAGCTGCTGCCGCAGAATCTGGGCGTCAGGCGCTGCCGCGATGGCTCGGCGGATGGTGTCGAAGAGGGCGAAGGAGGGGCCCGAACGGATGCACAATGCCATCCCTTCAGGTGCGCCGTCCTCATCGACAGCGTCGCGGCGAGAGAGAGCGTCGGCGACGGTATTGAGGCGCCCCGGCCGGTACTCGACGGTGAAATCAAAGCCGAACAGCTTGCTGATCCACTGATGCTGCGGAACGGTCGAGAGCCTCTGATCCAACAAGTACTTGAGGCTGTAGTGGTCCGTGCGAATCTGGAACGAGCGCCCCCAAAGGTAGGGGCGCCAATGGCGCACAGCCCGCACCAAGCCAATGAGCTCCGCTCGTACGCCGCCGCCTTGAGATGGCGCGCGGCGAAAGGCCTCGCTGAAGTAGGCAAGCGGCCCATCGCCCTGGTGAAGCACGGCACCGAACCCCACGCCGGAAGCGTCGCAGTCGACGATGAACAGCCGCGCGAAGTCCGGCATCTGGAGAACGGGGCCCGTCGTGAGGGCCCCCTTCAGGGCCTCGAACGCGGCGGTGGCCTCGTCATCCCGTGCGAAGGCGTCGCGGCGCGAAGCCTCGTGAGAGGTGTCGCGATGATGCCGAAGTCCCGGATGAATTTCCGGTAATATCCGGCGAGACCCGGGAAGCCGCGGAGGGCGCGTGGCGAACGAGGAGGCGGCCACGCCGCGACGGCCGCCACCTTGTCGGCGTCCATGGCTACCCCTCGGCGGAGATGACGTGGCCGAGGTAGGCGACCGATGTCGTCCCGAACGAGCACTTCGAGCGCTTAAGGTGAAGATGATGCGCGCGAAGCTCGTTGAAGACGATGGCGACGTGTTGTAGATGCTCCGCCCACGAGGTGCCGTAGATCAAAATATCGTCAAAGAAAACGAGCACAAACCGACGTAAATAGGGGCGGAGAACATCGTTCATCGGGGCCTGGAATGTTGCCGGCGCGTTGGTGAGGCCGAAGGGCATCACCACGAACTCGAAGTGGCCATGATGGGTCCGGAACGCCGTCTTGGCGATGTCGTCCGGGTGCATGCGCACTCGGTGGTAGCCCGACCGTAAGTCGAGCTTGGTGAAGAAGCGAGCCCCATGGAGCTCATCGAAGAGCTCGTCGACCACCGGAATGGGGAACTTGTCCTTCGGTGTGAGTGCGTTGAGGGCGCGGTAGTCGATGCGAGAGCGCCATGTACCATCCGTCTTGCGAACGAGAAGCACCGGCGCCGAGAATGGTGACGTAGAGATCCGGATGACGCCCGCGGCGAGCATGAGGGCGCACCGTCGCTCGAGCTCGTCCTTCCGCAGCCGGGGGTAGCGGTAAGGCCGCACGGCCACCGGCGCCGTGTCCGGGCGAGGTGGATGCGGTGATCGTACACCCGTGTAGGCGGAAGGCCTCGCGGCTCGGCGAAAAGGTCGCCGTGCTGCTGCAGAAGGTGGGCCAACGGCGGGTGCTCGGAGTCGATGTCGGCCGTGGTGAGCCGGAGCCGCGGGGCCGGGCGGCGCCCCCAATGCCCGTCCAACGGACGCGGCGGCCCTGGCGCCGAAAGTCATCGTCAAGGCGGCGAAGTCCCACGGTATGGGACCGAGGGGCCGCAAGAAGTCCACGCCGAGGATGAAGTCGAAACAGCCCAAGTCGATGCCGGCGCACGCGATGGTGAAGTGCTCGTTGCCGATGGAGAGCGGCACCTCGCTGCGCCACGCCATGGCAGCGAAGGCGGTCGCCGTTGGCCACGGTGACGCGGAGGTGATCGCCTCCCGTCGGGCCGGAGGCCCAAACGACGCATGGTGGCCTCCGGCAGGAAGTTATGTGTGGAGCCGGTGTCGAGGAGGGCCACCAGTTGCTCGCCGTGTATCGTCACTGGCAGGAGCATCGTCTCGCTCGTTGCGGATGCCCGCCAACGCATGGAGCGAGACCACGCACGCCGTGGCTGGTGCGGCGTCGAGGTCGGTGTCCGTCGCCGTGTCGACGCTCGTGTCCGCGTCGCCGTCGTCTACCGTCTCCAAGTAGAAGAGGCGCGGGCAGACGTGACCCGGCGCGTAGGGCTCGTCGCAGTTAAAGCACGAGCCGAGGCGACGGCGCTCCAACCGCTCCGCCGGGGTGAGGCGCCGAAAGGTACGCCGCGTCGGCTCGCTCGGGGCGGCCGGTGCCGGCCGCGTGGCCGGCGCTGCGGCCGGCGGGGGCGGGCGGTTGGCCGGGCCCCGCGATTCGGGGAGGCGGCGGCAGCGCCTGGACCCGACGCTCGTACGCCCGAGCGTAGTGCATCGCCGTCCGCAGGTCGCGGGGGCCCGGAGTTCCACGTCCACCCGTATGTGATCCGGGAGTCCGCCGACGAAGAGGTCCGCGCGCCGCTGCCCCGTGGACACCCGGCGCGTGGCGGGCGAGTGCCCGAAAGCGATCGGCGAAGTCCCGCACCGTTGACGTGAGGGAGGCGCCCCGCTCCGCGAGGCGGCTCCCACGGACCGGCGGACCGAAGCGAAGGAGGCGGAGCTCCCGAAAACGGTCCCGGGGAGGCATGCCACCCTCGTCTTGCTCGAGGGAGTAGTACCACGTCCGGGCGGCGCCCGGAGGTGATAGGAGGCCAGCCGAGTGCGATCCGATGCCGGGGTGCGCGCCCGCGGAAGAATCGCTCGCACCGGCTAAGCCGGTTCGGGGGTCCTCCGACCCATCGTAGGTGGCGAAGTCGACCTTGGTGTAGCGGGGCGGTGGCCGGGTTACCCCGCCGGGCCGTGCGCGTCGGGCGCGCCTCATAGGGGCGTGCATACCCCCGTGGGCGGTGCCCGGGAGGGAGGGCATCGGCGGCTCGGCAGCCGGTGGTGTAGACCGGCCGAGTCGACGACGCGGTGAGCCACGCCGGCAGCGGGGATGGTGACGGGGGAAAACGGATCGCGTGGATGGGGACGCCCCCGTTGCTCGCGGTGCTTGGGCCGGCGGGGGCGGACGGTGGCCACCGCGGCCGGGGCCGGGCCGGCGCCGGCGGAGGCTGCGAGCGGTACGCCCGTGAAGGGCGAAACCCCCGATGCGGGTGCCGAGCACGGAGAAGATGGCCGGCCGCGGCGGCGTCGGGGCCCCCGGGAACCGATCAAGTAGAGGCGGATGCCTTGAACCGCGGTGACGAGGTCATTGACGACCCCGCTCAGCTGCTCGGGCGTGTAGATGACGGACGCCGGCGCGGCGGAGCCCGCCGGTCGTGGCGGCCGGCCGGGAGAACCCGCCGTGGTGGCGGTGGCCGAAGGAACGGGCGGCGGCGCGGGACGACGTGGTGGCGGGCGGCGGAGAAGACATGATCGCGGCCGAGCTAGCCGATACCAAATTGGTAGAACCAACGAGCTCTACCGGGCCTAGGGCGTAGTTTGTAGGGAAGGAGGGAGAGGTGTGCGGACGAGGCGGCGGACGCCGGCGGCCGGGCGCCGTCGTGCGCGCGGGAGAGAGGAAGGCGGCGGCCGGGTTTTGGGAGACCGACTCCTCGGGGAGTCGGCAATAATGAATCTGATTATTGCTTGATCCTTTTCCATCGTTACATCTGATATATAAAGAGCTAAACCCTAAACCGACCTAAACTGATAATGGGCTAAGCCCCTAGTTGGGCCCATGGTTGGGCCCCCTCCTAACATAACCAATACCGGTCATAACACCCACAGTCCCGGGGAGAAGAATTCACTGGTGCGGTCCTCCTGCATCAGCATTCTCCCCCATGTTACAATTGTAAATCCATCACCGAACTGCGAGAACGAGGGATCCAAAGACCTCTTGCCTGACATCAACTCCAGAAGGACGACTCCAAAACTGTATACGTCAGACTTGTCAGAGACCCTGCAGGTAGTCGCGTATTCAGGCGCGACATAGCCAAAGGTCCCAGCGACATCAGTCGTGGCATGCGTCTGCGTAACCTCTATCAGCCTCGCCAGACCGAAATCAGACAGGTATGCGTTCAGGTCTTCATCAAGCAGGATATTGCTCGGTTTGATGTCTCGATGGATGATCCGAGGTGTGCAGGCACAGTGAAGGAAAGCCAGCGCTTGCGCAACATCCGTCGCTATGGTATAGACCTCAGCCCAGGATACCTTTTTGCTCCCCATCTCATGTATAAAGCTCTCAAGGTTTCCGCCTGAGAGATAGTTGTAGATCAGAAAAGTGTCTGATGCTCCTATGTGGTATCCAATAAGTGTGACGAGATTCCTGTGTCGAATTCTTCCGAGAGTTGCGATTTCCGCATCAAACTGCTGGAGGCCTTGGAAACGCCCCATGGCTAGCCTCTTCACTGCTACAAGATAACCAGGAGCGAGCTCAGCCTTATAAGTGGCACCAAAACCACCTGTTCCAATCAAGTTCTGGATGCTGAAGTTACTGGTTGCGCGGATAAGGTTGTCGAAATTAAGCTCAGGAGGAGCATCAGCGAATGTCACAACAGCTTTTCTCCTAAAACTCACAATCTTCGCTCGTTTCCTTCTCTCATACACAAAGAAGAGAACGATTGCGAGAATAAAAGACACTATGGCAGTTGCAGCAGCAGCTACAATCACCATCAGAATCTTGGATCTGGTCATGTGACGACCCAATCTTTGAGTCCACTTCTGGCGATTATTTGACGGTGATAGTGGTACTGATGCATTTGGATTTGGACCCAAACACGAGGACAGTAGGGGATTGCCAACAAAGAAAGTGCAGTCAGCAGAGTGCCTTAGGTAAGGAATGTCACCCGATAGGTTGTTGAAAGAGACATCAAACACTGATAGTTGAGCCAGTTCACTGAAACTTGGAGGGATGGTTCCTGAGAGCCTGTTGTGGTCAAGCATGAGTACTTCCAGAGCAGCCAAATTAGCAAACCGCCCCGCGATCTCGCCTGTCAAATTGTTTCCACTCAAGATCAAGCTACGCAGCAAATGCAGGTCAGAAATACTATGAGAGATTGAGCCACTGAACTTGTTCTCACCAGCCACGAAAGCTTGAAGAGCTGTACAACTTGACACCATATCAAGACTGCCCGACAGCTGATTACTAGTCAAATTGACAGCAATCCCACTTGCACCTTTGCAGAATCCGAAGAACCCACCAGAAAGTGTGCCGTTGAATGTATTACTGTTGAGCAACAAGCTGTAAGAGTAGTTCTCACCAAGATGCAAGTCAATAGAAGGCAACGCCCCGGCGAAGCCATTGTTGCTGAAATCATGGACAGCGGCGTGGGTGATGTCCCCCAGCATCGAGCCAAAAGGGTTACCAATCAAGGCATTCCCAACCAATCCCTGATAATAGTGATAGACTAGAACATCGTCATCGATCAAACGGCTCGAGCACATGCCGTCCATGGATGACAGTAAGGGACCTGACAGCAAATTCCGGCTGACATTGAGGTATTTCATACATCCAATATTCAGTTGAGCAGGCATGGAGCCCTCGAGGCTGTTGGAGCTGAGATCAAGAAATGTCAAGTCGCCACACTCACCAAGCCATGGCGGCACCGGACCGGCAATGTAGTTCTGCCCAAGGTTGACCGCTCGGAGGCTGCAGGAACTGTTCCTGTAGCTCGGCAGAGGGCCGTCGAGATTGGCTCTGGGTGCCCAGAGAACCTGCAGTGTCGGGATGGTGGCCACCTCCGGAGGCAGCAGGCCAACGAAGGCGTTGAACTCTGGCTGATCCCCCGGCGACGCGGGGTCGGTGAGCACGAGCACGGCGAGGTTCCCGCAGCCGGCGAGCTCGTGCGGGATCCTGTCGGTGAGGCTGTTGCGGGAGACGTCGAGGACGCGGAGGGCGGCGAGGCGGCCGAGCGCGCGCGGGACGGCTCCCTCGAGGACGTTGCGGGAGAGGTCGAGGACACGCAGGGCGCGGCATTGGGCCACCGCGGCGGGGATTTGGCCGACAAGGAAGTTGGCGGCGAGGCGGAGGTGGGCCAGGGCGGGGCAGGGCGGCGAGGAGTTGGAAGGCGGGAAGGTTAGGGGTCCGGAGAGACGGTTGGAGGAGAGGTTTAGGGCGCGGAGGGTCGGGGACGCGAGGAAGGCGGCGGGGACAGGGCCGGAGAAGTTGTTGAGGGAGAGGTCGAGGCGGAGGAGGTGCGGGGGGAGGAGCG
The DNA here is from genome assembly GCF_022539505.1 of Lolium rigidum. Taxonomy (NCBI): domain Eukaryota; kingdom Viridiplantae; phylum Streptophyta; class Magnoliopsida; order Poales; family Poaceae; genus Lolium; species Lolium rigidum. Next base: position 182,409,967 of record NC_061513.1, on the reverse strand, counting down.
CGGGGAGGGCGCCGGAGAGGGAGGCGGCGGGGAGGTCGATTGCGGCGACGGCGGAGGAGGAGGGGTGGCAGGTGACACCGCGCCAATGGCAGTGGTCGGAGGAGGAGTCGGAGGACCAGGCGGAGAGGACGGCGGCTGGGTCGTTGGTGACGGCTTCCTTGAGCGCGAGCAGGACCTCGCGGTCGGCGGAGGAGGACGCCAGCGGGACAAGAAGGAGGAGGAGGAAGAGCAGGAGATGGTACGGAGTCGCCATGAGTGACGGCGGCGGGCGGCGGGCGGCGGCGAGGTGGGGAGCGGAAGCGAGAGGGCAAGCGTGGCGTGGGTTTTGAATTTTGCTTTGTTTATTTATTCTCCTGGGTCGCCCGAAATTTACTCCAACTGCCTCGTCTTCATCCTCCACTCACAACACTCGCTCCTCCTAAAATACTACCGCTGCCTACTGTAGAATCAGAAAGGCTGCCGAAGTTTGTACGATTTCTAAAAAAATTGTATTCTCTCTTACAAAAGATGTCTAAACTTTTTCTAAATTTAAATATATCTATACATTAAATCACGAATATATTACATCTAAATTTAGACAAAGCTAGGACATTTTTATGTGACGTATGAGATATACTGTAACTCTTCTCAATTTGAAACACTATCTTTCTTCTATGTGCATCGTACAATCTGAACATTACAGGTAGGTTCGAAAATATAAACAATTTTGATCGGAAAGTTATGGTATTATGAATGATGATTGACGAGTAACTACTTTTTACTTTAGTGGGTTATATAGTTGTTTTATTTTTCTGCGAACTCATAGAGCATCCACCAATCGTCCTTCAAACGGCGTCTCACACACGTGCTTGATAGATTGAATGGGAGGTGCTCGCCTGGGCTTCCGTTTTTTATGGGCATCTCAGTGGTGTCCTTCAAACGGTGTACAGAAAACACTAGAATTCGATTGAAATAAAAAAAATTAAATTTTGTTATATATTACAAAGTTAAACGTAAAAGCAACTACATTTTAAGCACCGAGTCAAACTCACTTTCATGTACACTTGGCCTGAAGTCAATAGCTGGTAGCGGCTTTTAGCATAACGTGGCAACTTCGGAGTGAGTGAGTGACATGAAGTCATCACGACGGACCTTAACAATGTGTCGTATGACGCATTCCTTTGCCTCATGATATATCTTGTCAAGCTAGGGGTGTGAGCTCGTCGCCCTTTTAATAGCTTGATTCTCTTCTCAATCCCTTGATATATATTCAAATGAAAAAACTCCTACTCTAAGTTCTTGTTTAATTGTTAAACAGCTAATCGAGTCGGAGAGGGACCTGTGCATATCCATCAGAGTTGGAGAGGCAAATTTCATCTTGGTCAACTACACCATCGGGGTGGATCGGGAAAAGTTACCTCCGGCTCAACCCACGACTTCCTGCCCTTCGCATAGCTCAGGTGACGAGAACATATCTAGTGATACCACACTTTATTTGATACCATGATACCACTCTTCAAAATTTAAATTGTAAGTGTCAAAAAATTCGGAACCAAAATTTTGGGTGTTCACAAGATGTGTGTTTACAAACCCTGCAACTTTCATAACCAAATTCGAAATATCTTTAGAGAAACAAAAAAGAGAAATCCAATATGAATAGTATCACATAAAGACAAAAACACAAAATGACACTATTCACGCAACATTTGTCTTTTTTTTGTTTCTCTTTGTGTATTTTAAATTTGGATTCGAAAATTGTAGACAATGTAAACATACATCTTGTGAACAGCCACAAATTTATTTTAAATTTTTTTATCACTTACAATTTTGAATTTTGTGAAGTGGTATCATGATATCATGTGATGTGTGGTATCACTAGATATTTTCCTCTCAGGGTGACTCCCTTCCCCCTTTTTCCCATAATGAATTCACCTGACACGATGAATCCTGCCCTTTTGTCTTTCTTTCTCATTGAATAAACCACTGCCTCGGCTAGACTATACCTTCTTAGTATTGCGGAATAGGTTTTCAAACCATGGTGCACGTTTGCAAGACACCTCTCTACCATGCAAATTCAGTATTTTGCGAGCGCATAGTCTTTGGGCCCGACTTTATTCGCAGCTAACCCAAAATAGAGCTTTATAGCTACCCAACTACAGAGTAACATTTTATGGAGCCTAAAGTATGTCGATCCAAAACTCACGTCATGCGAGGATCTCAAGTCTAAGAACACAGAATATGCATTGTTTGAGAGCAACAAATGAGAACTCGCTTGGTGCGTCTTAAAGTATGTATTCCGACTCGGTAAACTCCTTTACCAAAGTTAGTACTATCCGACTGACGTCGCTATGCTCATGGGTTTGCGAAACCCCGTCACTAGCCGAGTCGTACGTAACAATTGACAACTCGCTCGGTGCGTCTTAAAGTGTGTATGTCTGACTGTGATCTCCTTTACCAAAGTAAGTACTATCGAATTGACGTTACTATTCTCATGAGTTGTTCAACCTCATGACCAGCCGAGTCGTACACTAGTCAAGATATGTTATTGCATAATCTTATCGGATAGGCACAAACAAAACAAACATAGTAAAATATATATTTGCATAATGGAATCATGTATTTGATGATGATGTTTAAGGACAATATAATAACTTATGAATAAACTTTAAAAATATCATCATCACATAATCGTCTACGTGGCAACTAAGTAGATCATCCTAGCTAACCTATTTCTCTTACCATGCAAACCGCATACCTCATCGCAATTGAAACCTCGGCAATTTATGTTCTAATTCATTTTCTTTTAAGAATTTAATATCCACTTCAATACTATGTGTCCTAAAGCTCCGAGCATCCCAACACCATCAACCGATGCGTCCACACAGGTTCGTGCCCTACACGATCAAGCATAGCCTCCTCCGGGGGCGAAGCTCCCCTTTGGGCAAGGCAGGGCAGCCGACCTACCTTGATTTTTGGTGAATTTATTGAGATGCACGTGTTTTTTCTGAACAGTTTGAGTGGTCATACATTGAAAACGGACTTTGTATGAAAAAGTTATACTTGTTTTAGTGAACACTACGTAAAACTGATTTCGAACCGAAAAAGAAACTAGATATAATAAATATAGACTCATTTCCAGGTTCTGGCGACATTGTTAGCTTATGGAATTAGACTTGCTTTTACCAATGGCGATGATAAGAACTGAATGTATTTCCCGGCGACAAAGACCATCAAGACTGAGTTACGCATCGATCGAGGGGTATTCAGAAATCTTGATCGGAAGAATTACAGAGGATTTAAAAAAACGTTGAGATGATAATTTGATACGTTGGTAGGTTCTACCTATAATCAAATATGTTTTTATTTTAACTGTTCCAAGGGATTGTGTTAGAATCATATATAATATTAATGCCTCATGACTATTTTTGGTATTTGCATCATTTTCTAAGAATTCATCGCCGTACCACATATTATTTCCGTCCTTCTCCACTAACCTCCTCTGCTCAAGAAATGCTCTTCTAGCATGCATGCACCGTTACTTCGAGATTTAGGCATCTTCAGGGGGGTGATCCAAAACGTCAATCGAAATGGTTCGTTTCTGTCCGTTTAGGTCGGTTGACAGACAGTTTGGTGGTGGATGTCCATCCTACCAGGAAGCACGCACAACGGTGCGACCCATTCGGTTGGCGCTGGCTTTGGCAAGGCCTGGCCAGTTGGCCATTGCCTTTAAAATAGTAATTTTGCGAACAAGGCAATTTAAATTGTAGAAAAGGAAATATTGTTCAAACAAGAATAGTTCACAGTCACACACCACATATTTTTATAAATAAGGCAACTCAAATTGAGTATCGAAACAGACTAACTAGGTTGGTTTCCCACATGAGTCCACATGTGCTACATCAAATCGTCTTGAAGGCGGTCATTGGTGGTCCGATCCTGCAACGAATTATGCATATGCAAGAAGTATTCTCAAGATGTTGCCCCAGCCTGTGGCTCAACCAACTCACCCTAGATTTCCTAGTCACCGTCATTGATGATGTCATCCCGTTCTTCCTGAACGATCATGTTGTGCATGATGGCACATGCACTCATCACCTCCCACATTCTCTCGGTGCTCCATGTTCTGGTAGGGTGCCAAAAATTGCAGCACGCCAAATGCCCGCTCTACATCCTTTCGAGCCGCCTTCTACCTACAAGAAAATATCATGGAGCAGCTCCCTCGCGGCATGCCTCCGGGACGCCGGGGCCAGGTACCTATCGATGAACCGCCTTGCCTCCGAGTTTTTCACCCTGTACAAAGCTCCGGGCTTTATTCCTTGAAAGGAAGTTCGCGGAAATTTCACAGGAATAAGTTAGATTCTTACATTGTTCTCTCAAAGAGAATATCCATAGAGATGTACAGATTTGGACGGGGGTTGGAGCACTCGTTGTAGGGGTACTCGATTGTGAGCATCTTGAGGATGCACATCCCGAAGGAGTAGACGCGGCGAGCATGCCAAAGTTTGTCGACAACGTAGTCGGCGGCAACAGACTGCGTACTTGTTGGGTACCACAGGCCGCTAGGAACTATTGACGCCAATGGCAACGCAAAGCGCAAACGACGACGCTGCCTGGGGTGGCGGTGGAGACGGAGGGCAAAGGTTTGGGACAGAGGAGTTATTTTCTATGCCTTTCGTCCCACGGGCGGAGGGCCTGGGTTGGCCAAAGGGAGAACAAGGGAGGACACGCTCGATGTCTGATCCGACACATCGGCGGCCTAAATTTGGGGAACGGATGGGTCAGTCCATGCGAGTCGATCAGTTTGCATCCCGCGCGCCGCTAGAGATGCCCTTAGATATGCATGGAATCTCTGTTACATGAAAGCGTCATTTGCTCATGCCCTAGCACTAGCACTCTCTCTTATATCCATCGGTACACTCATTTTATTTCAATCTCAGATTCGAAACAGCCGTATGTGTTGGCTACACCTACACGGACGCCTACTTGCACTGAAACCGTGCAGCATTTGTGCAAATAGATTTTAATCCAGATTCAAAATTCAGGAGCTAGCTCGCTAGCTAACTACATACTTGTAGTTCGCACGCTACTTACCTAGCTACTCACAATTAAGCTATTTAACTAATAACACACACACTGGTTTCTTTTTTTTTAAGATGCACACTGACTCCATTGTCCGGGAGAAACGACGACATATAGGACGTGTTTGGTAGACTGGGGGAGGTCAGATTTTCTCACCTCATCCCACTTTTTGGCCAGAGAAACTGTTTGTTAGATCGGGTCGGCTCAACTGCCCACTGCCCATCTCATACGGAAAACGACCGAGAGCCCTGCCCGAGAGCGAAGCTCGAATCGAGCTTCCCTACTCGTCCGGGATGTACTCATCCCGCAGAACACTGTAGCCGTGCCCCCGCCACCCCCCACCCCTATCGCTCCCATTTTCCCCACCATCGTCTATCGCTCGTCGCCCTGGAGACCACACCGTGCGAGGCCATCTCCTTGGGGACTCTGCTTCAGTCGCTCCAAGCCCTCACGCCCTCGCAGATTTGACGCCAAGTCGTTCCCCGTGCTCCGGCGAGATGGGCAGGCACGCGACGTCGCCCATGCGGACCCCGCGGCGGCGGATGCTGGCGTTGAAAGGCCGGGTCCGAGAATGGCGCCGCGCGAAGGGCCCTCTGCTCATCCGTCCATGGTCATCGTCGGGCCACGGCGCGGCGCGGCGGGAGCGCGCTCTTGCGCCAGCGCCGGACGACGGGCTTCTCCGGCTCGTCGAGCGCGAGCTCGTGCACGGCCAGGGACGACGGCGATGACACGACGGCGGGTGCGCGTGCAGGAGCTCGCGCGCGCGGTTGACCTCCGTCACAGTGAGCGGGTCGAGCCGGTGGCGCGGCACGTCGGACTCGTGCTGATAGAACGCCGACCTGGTCGCCTCTGAGCTCCGGTTGACATGCTCCGGCGGACGTGAGCGGCGCCGGCGAACAGGGACCCGATTGCTTCTTTCTTTTTCTATGTAAGGACCCGATTGCTTTTTTCCTTTTCTGTTCCAGGACCTCTTTGTAAAAAACGTGGGAGAAAATCTCAGTCCAGATTATTTCACCAAACAACATCTCAGTCCAGCTTGTTTCACCACATCCAGGCTAACAAACAAGGGACAAAATCTGAGCTGAGCTTGTATAAAGGCAGCATGTATGAGTGGAGATAGTGATTCTCTGTTGTCCCGGTCTACCAAACACACCCATAGTACGTCCAAAGAAACACGAGTCCTGGGACCTGGGTGCCGCTTTCCAATCGCATGCCGCCCGCCGTCTTTAAAATCCAGTAGCCCAACTACCTATGCATGATTTGGAATTCAAATAGTTTTAGCCTTTAATAGATTCACCTGGTTTGGTATGAAACAGGTTTAGAGGTTGACACTAACTTATCTAAGAAATTGGAAGATGCCGTTCAAGCAATATGAAGTGCACAAGTTTCAAATGGATTTCATTTTAGGCTCCTGCGACGAAAATGCTCCACTGAGGGAGGGCAACCCTTGCATAAATCCTGGAGCATCCGAAAGATGAATCAACCCAGGTCGAAAGATGAGGTACTCCAAAGTGGCAAGTAAACCGGCTCGGCAAGATCTTAGATACAGGTGCAGGATGAGTATCAGCAGACTGCTATAACAGAGAACCCATCTCCAGCAAATGAGCAATCTGACAGTCGCAGGAACCCCACACGGCAAGACACGCATGGACACAGACGTAGTTTAGTCTTTCAAGTGATGATCTAACCGGCTAGGAGCATCCACTGGGGCACATAAAATTTACAAAGATGTTTGGAAATGTTTATAATCTTGATTAAGCATTTACTTTCCAAGCAAATATGGATCAGATGCTAGTTTAAAGAGAAATGCTGAAGTTAGTTCTCCAAAATCTAACATAATTGTGGCAAGACAATCTCCCTTGGTTACAAATAACGAAGTACTGTAAAAAACATTAAGCGCATCTAATCTCAGGTACAACTGGATCATCTCTTACATGGTAATCAAATAGAAATGTCAGGGTTCTGTATCAGAGAAGCAAACCCTCCTAGTTTCCAGTTCACGCAGCACACTTCAGTCTTCATGATGGCACTAACAATTATAGTTCGTATTACAAGATTAGTTATCGGAATAAACTCAACAAACAAACAGTACGTCGTCAAAATAAGCCAATTCACTACTTGGATTTAAGATAACAAGATGGTTTACTTACTGTATGTCGAAGTGTCAATCTGCTCAGGCAGCTCCTTTATGTCAACCTCAAACCTTTCTTGCACCTTCAAATAATATATATGCGGAATTCCAGTTAGGTTGAGCATACCAGATGAGTATAAATGTAAAATAAATCAGTTACACAAACCTGATTGAGAACATCAGAGTCAGAGGCAGAAGAAACAAATGTTATTGCAAGCCCCTTGGTACCAAAACGTCCAGCCCTTCCAACCTGTGGAGGTGAATATGTTATTAGCCAGAGATAATAGCACCAAAAACAAATAGTAGGCAATGTACAATTACCCTGTGCAAGTATGTATCAGCAGAATCAGGCATGTCATAGTTTATGACAATATTGACACGCTCAATATCTATTCCCCTGCCAACTAAATCTGTAGCCACAAGAATCCTCTTGTGTCCTTCCTTGAAGTTCTTATACCGGGTCAACCTATGCAAGCAACAATATTCAGATAAAAGATATGAGCAATAACTGAAAAACTGGAAAATAAAGCAAATTGAAGATACACATAATAGAACCAATGGTCTACAAGTAGGGCTGCAAGCGGCAGACTATGCGGGGCAGATTGGGTTTCCAAAAGAGCACAATTTAGGTACATGCGGATTGGTTTCCTGTAGTATAGTTTGTGCTAATTATTGTGATTTGCGGGATCTGGCATATATCCCGCTTTATCTACAAGTCATAAAGTTGAGCCGAGTTGCTGCGGGTACCAACTCAAAGAGTAGTCTATAATTAGCTGGTTACTAGTCAGATCCATGTTGCTGGGGGACTAGTCAGATGATTAATCGTGCCCAGTTGAGCGACCCAAGATCATTGAACTAATATGCAAGAAAAACCTTGATCATCAACTCCACTAGAGATCAACTAATACTAACGATTAAATAAGTACTGCCTCCATCCCAAAGCTTAAGGCTTATAATTTTTTGAAAAGTCAAACCAAGTAAAGTTTGACCAAACTTTTAGGAGAATCTATCAACAAATATAATATTTTGCAGATACCATACGAAAATATATTTCATTATCTATCTAACGATATTGATGTTGTATTTTTCATGTTAATGATTTTTGGTAAAAACTTAGTCAAACTTGACATAGTTTGACTTTCTAAAAATAATATAAGCCTTAAGCTTTGGGATGAAGGTAGTATATAGAAGTATAGAACCATCAATGCTCATTATTGTGAAGGATCTTGCTATGTTGGCTTTCAACCAGATTCTGAGCATAACATGGGACCATGGGGGTACCATAATTTGATTCTATAGTTAATTCTCAATACAAGATACGATATCATTCTACAAACAGAAATCAATGACCAATTTCACCATAATGAATCACATGGCTAACTGTTCAACGGTTTATCACAGAACAAAGCATTTTCTGCCACCAATACCAGAATGTTGTGCAGACTGAACAAAACAAATGTGAACTAACAGCATGATGCAAAATGCCAAATAATCTAAACCATATGCAAGTACAGTCAGGGAAAGATACCATTAGAATAAGAGGTCAACAGGGATCTACATTCAAGCCATTGTTTTGTAAACAAAAAGAGGCCAATTCTAAAATCAGCCCATAAGAATCAAAAGACAGTATAATAACAATCAAAAGAAATAAGAAAACACGTACCTCTCCTCCTGTGTCATTCCAGAATGTATGCAGATCGCAGGAAAATTGCATTCACAGAGAAGCCTGTTAAGTTCTGAAGCTCTACTAACACTTTTAACAAATATTACAATTTGGTTGAAGTCGAGTGCATCTAAGAGATCATTCAACTTCCGATTCTTCTCCGCCTCACTTAGTTTTATGTAGTGCTGGAGTCAGGGAAAAAATGTTGACAGGGTTTCACAAAAAATAATTGACACGAGATGAATAAAGAAGCACAATTGGCTAATGGATAATTTGCAATACCTGAACTAGTCCATGAAGGGTCAGTTTAGCCTCGTCATCGACATAAATTTCCATGGGCTGTAAGGTGACAAATGATAGACAAATATATTAGAATTCTGGCAGCAAAGGTAACTCTAGCCACTCCAAAAGAATGGCATATCAGTTCTTCTCGAGTCAGAACTTTCAGCTTCCTCCAGGAGCTCCATTTTATGCACAATTGGCACTGACATTTGCCAAAGTGCAGCCAACAAATATTGCAACAGTGCTTGCTATAAGAGTTCCGATCAGAAGAAAGCTGCTTTGTCTGCCTTGACCATGAAAGGGTAGGAGATTCAGAAGCAGTTTACTCTGATGCAGCGGAATCCAAAAATGTGCAGACTGCAGACAATTGCAGAAAACCTCCCACTGGACTTAAAACTCTACGACATCGGTGCCCTACCAACCCCAGTTACCAATTTCTTCAAGGTTGGTTCACAATGCACACTGAGAACAGAAGACTTCACTTCATCAGAGCCCCTCAGGATGTGCACAGACACCAATTGACAAAACTAATGCCAAGAAATAAGTAGCCAAATAACTCAATCCACCAAAAATGACCAAGCGACCAGCAATCCTACTGATAACAAACTGCCACCTCTCCTATCTATGTATGAGCATAACCACCAGATTGATGGAGGGACTTAAATAGGAAGAAGCACTACTGAAATGAGATAAGCCGCGTGAAATTACATCTTGCATGAATTTCTTGCAAACCGGGCGACTCTCCTTGCTGAGTGTTGCTGAAAACATCATCACTTGCTTCTCGTGGGGTGTCATTTTGAAGATCTCCTGGACATCTCTACGCATGTCTGAAGAATATGATATATAAGTTAATAGTTAACGTGAGATCTATTGCCTACAAAAATAGTGCAAATCAACAAGCAGGCACTAAGTTTGAACTACTCCCTCCGGTCCTAAATATAAGCCATATAGTTTTTGGCACGGAAATTAAGAAACACACATTTAGGAAAAAATACACCATGTTTGGCTGGGATTAACCCTAGGCAATTAACGTGAGCTAATAGAGGACTTTGCATAAGCTAAGAACACATAATCAAATCACCAAAAATATTTTCCATACAAGAGGGGCAATGTAGCAAACCTTATATTCTGGAATTTTTCTCAAAACACGATATGGCTTATATTTAGGAATGGAGGGAGTATTATAACATAGAAAAATGCCAGAAAACAGCAGCCTACCAAGTGAATCAAGCATCTTGTCACATTCATCAAGAATGAAATGCCTCACATTCTTCAACGGAAGGTCCTTGTCTCTAGCCAGAGCCAGGATCCTTCCAGGTGTGCCAACCACGATATGAGGGCATTCATTCTTCAATAAATCCTTGTGGTTTTTTATGTTAACCCCACCATAGAAGACAGCAACTTTAGTTTCTGGCAGGTACTTGCTAAACCTCTCGAATTCATTGCAAATCTACATGTATAAAGTAAAAAATGAGAATTAGCACCAGCAGATATATCTAACATTGACAGAATAAAAATGAGAAAACATGTATTCAAACCTGGTAAGCCAATTCCCTTGTATGGCACAAAACGAGTGCAGCTACTTGACCAGCAACGGGATCAATCTGCTGGAGAGTTGAGAGGACAAAAACAGCAGTCTTGCCCATCCCAGATTTTGCTTGGCAGATGACATCCATTCCGAGAATGGCTTGAGGGATGCATTCATGTTGCACTGATGTGGAGCCAAACAAAATTGGAGTAGCACCCCAGTGAGAAATATTAACCTTCTGGACCCGTTAATGGAAAGTTTTACCATGTCATCTCCCCCAACAGAAAGTGTCAGAAGAAATTATACCTGTACATCAGCAAAACAGGAAACTTATGGTCACAGCGCGACAGGCTAACAGGAAACATATTCAAAGATAGATGATGGAATTTGATTTAATACTAGAATAGAACAACTAAGTCATCGAATAAAATTTCTCGTTATTGCACAGTTTCTTTATTTGCATTTGTCCTTCTTCATACTAACCTTTTGTTCTTTTCTAGAGTCCTTACAAGAAAATCTTATACAACAACAGAGTGCATAAGTGCTTTGATACCAATGACATGAATCAAATATATGGCACGCAGGCATCTCACGGGGAAGTGTACAACAAATGAAACAAGTGATTTTTATTATGGTGTTTCATTTGTTGAGGAATGTATTTTACTGGTCAATGCAGTGACAGTTCACCGTAAAGATTCAGGTAGCAAAGCTTATTAGATGTGACAGTGATAGGGGGCTACAACAAACAAACGTGACTACCACGGGCAACAAGATTATATGTAGTAATACAATCAGATAGGCGTCGGTACTCTAACTACTAATCCAGGTATGAAATATACATGTCTAAATCTGTTAAACGAGCAAATAAATGAAACTCAAGAATCCATGGAACATTAATTATGTGGATTGAATCCTCTGAGGCCACTACTATCTAATAATTCGAATAACAAGAACAAGAGCTTGCCTTCGGAAGGATGCTCAAACCCGCAGTCCTGGATGGCGCGGAGCAGCTCTGGCTTGAGCAGGAAGTCCCTGAACCCTGAGCTATGGATTCCCACGTACCCCCTGTCGAAACAACACGAACCGTGCCAAGTCAGATCAGAACGCTCAACCACGAACCCTAGCAAGAAAAGCAAGCGGCTAGAAGCATCGATGTCACGTACTTCTTGGCTACGTCAACCGAGGCGTTGGCGGCTGCGTCGTCCACGACGTTCTCCACCTCCTCCTCGTAGTCGACGAGGTCATCCTCGTACACCTCGTTGTCCTTGGCTTCTCCCATCCTGGCTGCGATTGGAGACAATGGTGAGCGCCAGGGGGAGAAGAAGCCGCGCGAATCCAACCAAGGTTAGCAGCAACCACAAATCACTCACCTCGAGATCTCTGACGCGGGGATGGAGAGGAAGCGGGGCGGATTTGGAGCGGAGGCGGCTGCAAAGAGAGAAGTCAGAGGTGCAGGGAGAGGGGTCAAACGCGGGCGGGGCGGGGCGGGGCTGGATTGGGGATCTAGGGTTCTTGCCTCTTGCGGTGTAGGGCCTGGTGGGTATTTGGGACGGAGGCGAGCGCGAATCCAGGGGGAGGACCGGATTTGTGGCTATGGCCTTTCCTAGATCGCAGCACCTCTTGCCAGACCTGGGATGAGACTTTGGCCCGTTAGAGCTTTTTTTTTTTTTTGAGAACACAAGAAGGACCTAGAGACCACATATATATTACTCCCTCCGGTCCTAAATATAAGCCGTATAGTGTTTTGAGAAAAATTCCATAATATAAGGTTTATGCCGTTGATCCACTTATATGGATGATATTTTTAGTGATTCGATTATGTTTTCTTAGCTTATGCAAAGTCCTCTAGTAGCTCACATTAATTGCCTAGGGTTAATCACAGCTAAACATGGTGTATTTTTTTCTAAATGTGTGTTTCTTAATTTTCGTGCCAAAAACTATACGGCTTATATTTAGGATCGGAGGGAGTAATATAAAATCCTCAAAAAAAATTAGTAATAAAGATAGTACATTTTGCATCCACATCCAAAAAATCAGGAAAATACAACTTGGTCCCTAACTTGTGCAAGGAGGACCTCAACATCCTGGTGGAAAATGCAATCGGGTCCAAGACCCTTCCAGCACTAGCATAACACCGCTGGCACCGGGGACGAGACCTCTTGGTACGACGATGCCTCCATGGCTGGTCCAAAGAATTCGCAAGGAGAGAGTTGTTGCCTCCCATCTGGCTCACTTGCCGGGAGGGAAGAGGATGGCCACCATTCGACCTGGAGAAACCATGGCGCAGAGGCCGCCAATCAACCAACTTCGTGGGCGGCATCGCTTCCAGAGAAGACCACCTCTCAACCACTATGTTGGGTGGTGTAGCTCCAAAACCACCATTGTTGATGTGCTCATAACCCATATGCAACCTCAAAACACCGAAGAGGAGCTTCACCTTGATCCTTGAAAAATCTTGACCATGGAACATAAGCTCCACCCGACTTCCATATACACCAGGACGCAAATCTCTGGCCCCCGTCTCCCTTTCACCATCCAAAAGTGCATGGAGCCCCCATGTGTGGTTTTGGTAATTAATGATAATCCCTATGGACTAATGTTTGCATTGAGTTATATTTGTAGGAGTTGTCCATAGGCAATGCTTAAACCATATTGTTGGCTTCAAGGTTGAAATAAGAAGAAATTGATGAAGAATATCAATTGTCAAGTATGTGTTGAAGATGAAGATGAAGTGATGCCTCAAGTTTAACTTCAAGGACATCAACATGATGAAGAATGAAGAAATGAATTGCAAGTTTAAGATGAGTCAACTCGAAGAGAACATATGTTTGAAGCTTGCCATCCATATGGTGATCATGGATATGTGAAGATGCACCGAAGAAGAAGCTCTCCCATAGTGGATTATGGGGGAGCAATCTGCAAGACTTCGTAAAGCAAGCACAATCAAGAAAGGCGTTACATCTTGTTGCGGTCAAGATCGTCATCATCAAGCTCAAGTGAAAAGCGCAAGGTTAATGCATACTTTTGATAGGGTTTCTTTCTTACCGGTCTCATATTTTAGTTGGAGTCCGGTTTATAGTTTAGTTGCTGTACTATCAAGAGGGCTCTCGAGTGAGTAACTCAATCGTATCCTTCCGAGAGCTCAAACATTTGCCACCTTGCATCATATTTCTTGGTTGTTATTTGGATATTATACATGTGATGTTTTAGAGCTTGTGATATTCCCATGACAAGCTCTAGTTCATCGAAAATGGATTTCGCATGAATCACTTGTTGCGTTTTCGATATTGGAGTTTTTCCCGGTTCTTTGTATTGAGAGGTTTCACCTCTACATTCTTGGAAAAATATAAACCACTTGTTCTTAACAATTTTACTCTTTTGGGGGTATCTCTTGTCATCATCTGTCCAACAAAATTGGGTTCACCTAAACCCGAGTTTCCTAACATAAGTTGTTGCATTTTCCATTTTGGAGGTGTTACCGGATTGTTTATTATAGATAGGTTAAACCTTTCCCCTTTTGTTTATATCCTACCTTGTTGGACTATGATGGTTCTCTACATGATCTTGTATATCTTGTTTCTAGCTTAAAAACGAACTCAAGATCATCAAAATCGAAGTCCGGATGCTCGAGTTATGGTCGTTTCAGTTCAGTCTTTCCCGAGGTCTGAAGTCTCCGGCCAGGGCCGGAGATTCCGGTCTTGGGGACGCTGGAGACTCCGGTAAAGACCCCGGTCTTGCTGTTTCAAAGTGTGCCTCGCTCTCGGATGGGGGTACGAAGTATCCGGTCCTAGACCGGAGTCTCCGGTCTAAAAATGGTTGTAACGGTCATATTTCGTGTGTTGGACCTATGTAAGGTCCCCTTTCTTCCCCAAGGGTTTTTAGCTTCTTCCCCATTGCTCTCCACCATTGTTGACCTTGAGAGCTTGCCGTAACCCTCTATTTCTCCTATGCTTCTCGAATCTTTTTGAGGGAAAAGTGAGAGGAGATCTAGGACTATATTTCTACCAATCAAATCCCTCTCTTTGTGAGTGGAATCCTGATACGGGCTGAGCCCGTGTGGGTTGCCCGATCTCACGAACTGACCCGGGGGAGTGTGATTGCGGAGGGGGATTCGAGGGGAAGTGGATGAACGCGAAGAACACGATACAAACACACGCACACAAATCAATTATCCTTGTTGGCCCGAACCACCAGCTCGATAGAAGTGCAAGACAAAGACCAAACGGTATAATCTCTTGCAAAAGATCGACAAATCCAAATAGAAGTCCAAAGAGTAAAAGATCAATTGAGAATAGAGTTGCAAAGAAAGAGATTCTCAATAGATAGAATTACTAGAATGGAAAAGATCCGGATAATGAGGGATACAATAGATGGGTAATCTAAGTTGGGGGTTTCCCAAATCCACAAAGGGATAATAGAGGCATAAGCCAATTCATATAAACATCATCTCTACCTCATGAAGATGGGGGTAGGTGCCTATTTATAGGTAGGGGCCGAAGGGGTAAGTTACAAGCTGAAAACAGGCAGTTGCATGTTGAAACGCGTACAGGCGGAAGTTCCGGTCTCTGGGGGAGGAAGTTCCGGTCGGGGCGGAAGTTCCGGTCCTAAGGGGCGGAAGTTCCGGTCGGGGCAGAAGTTCCGGCGGTGGCGGGCGAAAGTTCCGGCCACAGCTCTTCAGCGCGAGCATCTTCAGTCTTGGACGGTATCTGGGCGGAAGTTCCGGCGGTGGCGGGCGGAAGTTCCGGCCTGGAGTGTCCAGCGCCTCTTCCTCCCTCTCTTCCATGCTTCCGTGACATCGGCCTTGCGTCCTCGGGTCTCCATGGCATCCTCTCTTCCATACGTACTTGTTGTCGAGTTCCTATCATCAATATATGATGGAGTATGGAGTAGTATATCGTTCCATATAGGCGATTGTAGGCACGCATAAAGGAGAAGATTCACCTTTGTGTGTTGTCTTGGCGAAGAAGCACATGATGCGTTGAGGACCGAAAGTCGCACTATATCATCTCCCCCCACTTGAAAAAGAGTCGTCCTCGGCGATAGCTCTTCATAAACTTGTATAGGAGGTAGATGACAACCACGCTTGAATGTCCACTTGAAAGTCGTATACCCTATCAATAGCACAAGAGAAATAAGAGAACAATCAAAGCGTATCCAATGTTCCACGGGATTAGCAAGGGGCCTTATGTAGAAGGAGGTCACCTTATCAAAGTGTCGGTGTGCTCTCATGGAGAGATCTTGTGTAGTCGAAGTGTGGGGTTGAACCCATTCGTTGACGCTCATCCACAAGTCACTTGTACCTTCACACAACAAAGACCAAGCAAAATATGTTTGTATGTGATATTGGAGCACATCATCGATGACATGTCCTTTCATGTTCACAACACCGTTAGCACAACAAAAATTTATCAAGAATAATGCATGTGCAAGGTCAATGTGTAAGAACTCCGTATGAACATCTTCCAAGTCCGGAAACACAAAACTCCAAATTGTGAGACGACCATGGTGTCCATATCATTTATAAATTCACTTTCATTGTTGCACTCAAGGCATCGGAAAGAGAAATTGTTCAACATCATTGAAGCAACAAGTGGAGAATTGGGCCAAAGCGCATGAGGTAGAGTGTTCAAAATAGCATCAACATGTGTGGACACAAACCATTGAAAAGAGAAATTGGTCCTCATATTTGTTGCAACACAAGACATATCATCCAAAAAGTTCACCAAGAAAACATTTGCATAACCGTGCGTGCCAACAAACCAAATAAAAGAGAAATTGGTCAACTTGTTTGAGGCAACACCAACGGTAAGAAGCACATCATCATGCTTGCAAAAGAACCACAAGAAAGAGAAATTGTTCGACATGTTCAATGCAAAGCATGGGAAAGGTATTAGAGTCGGGTTCGATCTTGAACTTACTTGTATTATGCTCTCAAGAGCTCTCTTTGTCAACTCGTGCTCAATCGAGGTTGACATTGGCATTCTTGTACCTACACACACAATAGGCAAAGCAAAAAAACGTGTGTGTGCATGGTATATGAACACATCATCCATCATGATGGTCCATTTCTTTTGCATATCACCATTAGCGTTAAGCAAAGCATCATACACTACAAGAAAAGTTCAAATACACAACGTCCGAAAATCGTCCACTAAGGCCCATTTTTCGTCGCCTATGGGCCTAACCCGACGATATGGGTTCTGTGGTTGAAACTGCGTCAGGCAAAGTCCTACCACGTTTTTTTCGGTTCGTCGCGTTCGGGCGCCCTTCCGCCACGGAAAATCGGACCGTTGCAGAAGTGTTTTCGGGAGCCCATTGATTGCTGACGTCATGCAAACTGACACGTGGCAGACACCGTTAACTGCCAGTTAACGCCGTTAACCGGCTGAAACCCCGTGGTAGATGGTAGGCCCACACGAGGCCTGCCACGCCTTAAGCGGGCCGGCCCATTTTGTTTGCGGGCCGGACCAACTGACTTAGTTTGACCGTCAACTATATAGTTGGGCTGGTCCATTAGGTACGTGGGCCGGGCCTAACCTCTAAGGTTGACTGGTCAAAATTTAAACGGGCCGGCTCACTAAGCATGTGGACCGGGCCGAATGCCCTCGTTTGACCGGTCAACAGGAAACGGGCCGGCCCACTAGACATGTAGGGCCCACTTTCCTATTACCGGGCCGACCCATTTAACAAGTGGGGTCCACCATAAAGCAAGTGGGCTGCCCAAGAAGTTAGTGGGCCGGCCCAATTAGCATGTGGGTCCATCTTTCCTGTAATCGGGCTAGCCCATTTAGTAAGTGGGGACCACATTAGAGCAAATGGGCCGGCCCAACAAGCTAGTGGGCCGGCCCAAAAAACATAGGTGGGGCCCACTTTTCTGTTAAAGGGTCGGCCCAGTTAGTATGTGGGGTCCACCATATAGCAACTGGGCTGGCCCAACAAGATAGTGGGCCAGCCCGATAAGCATGTGGGGCCCACGTTCTATAACCGGACCGGCCGAGTTAGTAAGTGGGGTCCACCATAAAGCAAGTGGGCTGGCCCAACAGGTAGGCGGGTCGACCCAATAAACATGTGGGGCCCACTTTCCTGCTGACGGGCCGGCCCAGTTAGTAAGTGGGGTCCACCATAAAAGCAATTGGGTCGGCCCAACAAGTTAGTGGGCCGGCCCAATAAGCTTGTGGGGGCCACTATCGTGCTAACGGGCCGGCCCAGTTAGTATGTGGGGTCCACCATTAAGCATGTGGGCTGGCCCAACGAGCTGGCGGGCC
Source organism: Lolium rigidum (assembly GCF_022539505.1). Taxonomy (NCBI): domain Eukaryota; kingdom Viridiplantae; phylum Streptophyta; class Magnoliopsida; order Poales; family Poaceae; genus Lolium; species Lolium rigidum. Next base: position 182,392,040 of record NC_061513.1, on the reverse strand, counting down.
GGCCCAATAAGCTTGTGTGGCCACTTTCCTGCTAACGGGTCGGCCCTGTTACAAAATGGGCTGGCCCAATAAGCACATGGGCCCACTTTTCTGTTACAGGGCCGGCGCAGTTAGTGGGTGGGGTCCACCTTAAAACAAGTGGGATGGCCCAATAAGTAAGTGGGCAAGCCCGTTTAGTTGTTGTTTATATGCCGGCATGATAGGCGCTTTAGGATTTTGCGGGCCGACACTTATATGATTTCGCTTAATTGGGCCGTTTAAGGGATGGGAATTTGTGATTTAGATGAGAACATAGAAAGATATTGAGAATATTTACGCAGCACATGATTTCTGTCGGATAGCCTCACTTACCACAAGCACCATAGAAAAAATGCGCGAAGGAACTATAAAAACTAACTAAATATTACATCAGCTGCAAGGCTTTGAAAAAATATTACAGAACCCAGAGAAATTGAATGGTAATTAAACCTAGCAATACAATGAAGCGATTCGGCAATCTTTTAAGTTGTCCATGCACCACCTATATCTGAAATAAAGACATTACAAGTTAAGACAACAACAATGGAAAGGCAAAGACACTACAATGTTGTTTGCCAAAGAATTTGGAACTCATCATTTCGTCGTTATAACAAGATCATTGTAATGCGCACAATAAGCAAACAAAGAGTGCATGTCGCATACCAACGACCAATATAACGAGCACGTTAGAATGAAACAACGAGACTTACTACTGTCGAGTCCCATGCAAACCAACATGTTCGGGAGTACAAAATTGGCATGAACAACATAGTAGCGAGGCTATAAATTTTGTAACAACGGTCGAGCAAGATGAAGTTATGATGGCTACATCTACGGAGCGGGGAATGTAAACCAAAAATAGAAGTTACGATGGCAAAAGCTAAAGAGGAGGGAATGTGAACCAACATGTGCCAAGTGCAATTACTTCAAATTGGCCGTGAACTAAATAATACTCCTGAACTTATAGTGAAGGGATGCAAATCAAGATGTTTCGAGATATAAACTTGTAATGAGCAACACATAGAGGAAAGTTAATGCTAGAGCTTAGGATGGACCAAATACAGAATATAGTGGGATCACCTGTGAACTTGTATAAGAGGGAATGCAAACCAATATGTTCAGCATTCCATATATGAGCGTCATGCCAAGTCAGAGAAACAAGTCAATAATGCAGCTTTTGAAGAACAAGATGGCACACAAAATTATTATCTAGTAGTATGACAAGTTTATTTGTACTACGAGGCTAGATAGCGAGTGATAGCATGCCAAACTAAGTCCTTACTTTGTTAGCTTACAATGAACTAGATACAAAACAATGGCATCACACGTAGTACAGGGAATGCAAGCCAACATGTTCATGGAGTAAAAAATTGGCACAAACAACATAGTAGCAGGCCATAATTTTTGTAACAACGGCTGAGCAAGATAAAGTTATGATGGCTAGATCTACAGAGCAGGGAATGTAAACCAAATATAGAAGTTACGATGCTAAAAGCTATAAAGCAGGGAATGCGAACCAACATGTGCAATTACTTAAAATTGGCCATGAACTAAATAATAACAGGATGTTACTTAATAGCTAGGAATAAAACAGATAGGAGTTATAATGGCATCACTCATAAACTTTTAGATAAGGGAATGTAAATCAATTTGTTTCGGGATATAAAGTTGTAATGAGCAACACATAGAGGATAGTTAATGCTACGGCTTAGGATGGACTGGAAACGGAATATAGTGGGATCTGATGGCGTGTATTTCACACGTTCGTTGGGCAACCCCAAGAGGAAGGTATGATGCGCACAGCAGTAAGTTTTCCCTCAGAAAGAAACCAAGGTTTATCGAACCAGGAGGAGCCAAGAAGCACGTTGAAGGTTGATGGCGGCGGGATGTAGTGCGGCGCAACACCGGAGATTCCGGCGCCAACGTGGAACCTGCACAACACAACCAAAGTACTTTGCCCCAACGAAACAGTGAGGTTGTCAATCTCACTCGGCTTGCTGTAACAAAGGATTAACCGTATTGTGTGGAAGATGATTGTTTGCGAGAGAAAACAGTAAAAACAAGTATTGCGAGCAGATTTGTATTTCGGTATTAAAGAATGGACCGGGGTCCACAGTTCACTAGAGGTGTCTCTCCCATAAGATAAAAGCATGTTGGGTGAACAAATTACGGTCGGGCAATTGACAAATAGAGAGGGCATAACAATGCACATACATGACATGATAAGTATAGTGAGATTTAATTGGGCATTACGACAAAGTACATAGACCGCCATCCAAGCTGCATCTATGCCTAAAAAGTCCACCTTCGGAGTTATCATCCGAACCCCTTCCGGTATTAAGTTGCAAAGCAACGAGACAATTGCATTAAGTATGGTGCGTAATGTAATCAACAACTACATCCTCGGACATAGCGTCAATGTTTTATCCCTAGTGGCAACGACACAACACAACCTTAGAACTTTACATCACTTGTCCCGAGTGTCAATGCGAGGCATGAACCCACTATCGAGCATAAATACTCCCTCTTGGAGTTAAAAGTAAAAACTTGGCCAGAGCCTCTACTAGTAACGGAGAGCATGCAAGATCATAAACAACACATATGTAATAACTTGATAATTAACATGACATAGTATTCTCTATCCATCGGATCCCAACAAACACAACATATAGCATTACAGATAGATGATCTTGATCATGTTAGGCAGCTCACAAGATCCAACAATGATAGCACAATGAGGAGAAGACAACCATCTAGCTACTGCTATGGACCCATAGTCCGGGGGTGAACTACTCACTCATCACTCCGGAGGCGACCATGGCGGTGTAGAGTCCTCAGGGAGATGAATCCCCTCTCCGGCGAGGGTGCCGGAGGCGATCTCCAGGATCCCCGAGATGGGATCGGCGGCGGCGGCGTCTCGGTAGGGTTTTCCGTATCGTGGTTCTCGCATCGGGGGTTTCGTCGACGGAGGCTTTAAGTAGGCGGAAGGGCGAGTCGGAGGCGCGACGGGGGCCCACACCACAGGGCGGCGCGGCCCCGTGGGGCCGCGCCGCCCTGTGGGTGTGGCCGCCTCAGTGGCCCCACTTCGTATCGTTCTTCGGTCTTACGGAAGCTTCGTGGGAAAATAGGCCCTCGGGTCTTTGATTTCGTCCAATTCGAGAATATTTCGTTACTAGGATTTACGAAACCAAAAACAGCGAGAAAACGAGCAAGCGGCACTTCGGCATCTTGTTAATAGGTTAGTTCCGAGAAAATGCACGAATATGACATAAAGTGTGCATAAAACATGTAGGTATCATCAATAATATGGCATGGAACATAAGAAATTATCGATACGTCGGAGACGTATCAAGCATCCCCAAGCTTAGTTACGCTCGTCCGAGCGAGTAAAACGATAACAAAGATAATTTCTGAAGTGATATGCCATCATAACCTTGATCATACTATTTGTAAACATATGTAGTGGATGCAGCGATCAAAACAATGCACTACAAGAAAAGTTCTGATAGACAACGTCTCAAAATCGTCCGCTAAGGGGTATTTTTCGTCGCCCATGGGCCTAACCCGACGATATGGGTTCGGTTGTGGAAACTGCGTCAGGCAAAGTCCAACGACGTTTTTTTCGGTCCGTCGCGCTTGGGCGCCCTTCCGCCACGGAAAATCGGACCGTTGCCCAAGTGTTTCCGGAGCCCGTTGGCTGGCGACGTCATGCAAGCGACACGTGGCGAGGCAGCCGTTAAGCGGCGGTTAACGGCGTTATACCGGCGAAACCCCGTGGTAGATGGTAGGCCCACACGAGGCCTGCCATGTCTTGCATGGCCGGCCCAATAAGTTTGCGGGTCGGGCCGGTGACATAGTTTGACCTAGGTCAACTATATAGTTGGGCTGGTCCATTAGTTACGTGGGTCGGGCCTAACCTCTAAGGTTGGCTGGTCAAAACTTTAATGGGTCGGCCCACTTAAGCATGTGGGTCGGCCTGACATGCACTCATGGGCCGGTCCAACGAGGCAAAGGGCCGGGCCGACAAGACATGTGGGACCCACTTTCTGGTAACGGGCGGCCCATTTACAAAGTGGGGTCCACATTAAAGCAATGGGCTCGGCCCAAAGTTAGTGGGCCGGCCCAATTACGTGGGTCCCACTTTCCGGTTAAAAGAGCCGGCCCATTTAGTATGTGGGGTCCACCATATAGCAAGTGGGCTACGGCCCAACAAGATAGTGGGCCGGGCCAAAAACACAGTGGGTCCCACTTTCCGATTACAGGGGGCCGGCCCATTTGGTATGTGGGGTCCACCATAGAAGCGAAGTGGGCCGGACCAACAAGATAGTGGGTCGGGCCAAAAAGTCGCGGTGGGTCCCGCTTCCTCGCTAAAGGGCCGGCCCATTTAGTATGTGGGGTCCACCATATAGCAAGTGGGCCGGCCCAACAAGATAGTGGGCCGGGCCAAAACGCCATGTGGGTCCCACCTTCATGTTAAAGACCGGCCCATTTAGTATGTGGGGTCCACCGTATAGCAAGTGGGGCCGGCCAACACTTGGTGGGCT